>NW_025765680.1:0-123220 GCF_003918875.1 Haliotis rubra
CACAATACGTCAGACAGACATACTGCAATACACAATATCACACAATACGCCAGACAGACATACTGCAATATACAATATCACACAACGCCAGAACAGACATACTGCAATATACAATATCACACAATACGTCAGACAGACATACTGCAATATACAATATCACACAATACGTCAGACAGACATACTGCAATATACAATATCACACAATACGTCAGACAGACATACTGCAATATACAATATCACACAATACGTCAGACAGACATGCTGCAATATACAATATCACACAATACGCCAGACAGACATGCTGCAATATACAATATCACACGATACGCCAGACAGACATACTGCAATACACAATATCACACAATACATCAGACAGACATACTGCAATATACAATATCACACAATAGGTCAGACAGACGTACTGCAATATACAATATCACACAATACGTCAGACAGACATACTGCAATATACAATATCACAAAATACACCAGACAGACATACTGGAATATACAATATCACACAATACCTCAGACAAACATACTGCAATACACAATGTCACACAATACGCCAGACAGACATACTGCAATATACAATATCACACAATACGTCAGACAGACATACTGCAATATACAATATCACACAATACGTCAGACAAACACACTACAATATAAAATATCACACAATACGTCAGACAGACAAACTACAATATACAATATCACATAATACGTCAGACAGACATACTGCAATATACAATATCACACAATACCTCAGACAGACATACTGCAATACACAATGTCACACCAAACGTCAGATAGACATACTGCAATACACAATGTCACACAATACGCTAGACAGACATACTGCAATATACAATATCACACAATACGTCAGACAGACATACATGCAATATACAATATCACACAATATCTCAGACAGACATAGTGCAATTTACAATATCACTCAATACGCCAGACAGACATACTGCAATATACAATATCACACAATACCTCAGACAGACATACTGCAATACAATATCACACAATACGTCAGACAGACATACTGCAATATACAATATCACACAATACGTTAGACAGACATACTGCAATATACAATATCACACAATACGTCAGACAGACATACTGCAATATACAATATCACACAATACGTCAGACAGACATACTGCAATATACAATATCACACAATACGTCAGACAGACATACTGCAATATACAATATCACACAATACGTCAGACAGACATACTGCAATATACAATATCACACAATACGCCAGACAGACATACTGCAATATACAATATCACACAATACGTCAGACAGACATACTGCAATATACAATATCACACAATACGTCAGACAGACATACTGCAATATACAATATCACACAATACGTCAGACAGACATACTACAATATACAATATCACACAATACGTCAGACAGACATACTGCAATATACAATATCACACAATACGTCAGACAGACATACTGCAATATACAATATCACACAATACGTCAGACAGACATACTGCAATATACAATATCACACAATACGTCAGACAGACATACTGCAATATACAATATCACACAATACGTCAGACAGACATACTGCAATATACAATATCACACAATACGTCAGACAGACATATACTGCAATATACAATATCACACAATACGTCAGACAGACATACTGCAATATACAATATCACACAATACGTCAGACAGACATACTGCAATATACAATATCACACAATACGTCAGACAGACATACTGCAATATACAATATCACACAATACGTCAGACAGACATACTGCAATATACAATATCACACAATAATACCAGACAGACATACTGCAATATACAATATCACACAATACATCAGACAGACATACTGCAATACACAATATCACACAATACATGAACAGACATACTGCAATATACAATATCACACAATACGTCAGACAGACATACTGCAATACACAACATCACACAATACGTCAGACAGACATACTGCAATATACAATATCACACAATACGTCAGACAGACATACTGCAATATACAATATCACACAATACGTCAGACAGACATACTGCAATATACAATATCACACAATACATCAGACAGACATACTGCAATATACAATATCACACAATACGTCAGACAGACATACTGCAATATACAATATCACACAATACGTCAGACAGACATACTGCAATATACAATATCACACAATACGCCAGACAGACATACTGCAATATACAATATCACACAATACGTCAGACAGACATACTGCAATATACAATATCACACAATACGTCAGACAGACATACTGCAATATACAATATCACACAATACGTCAGACAGACATACTGCAATATACAATATCACACAATACGTCAGACAGACATACTGCAATATACAATATCACACAATACGTCAGACAGACATACTGCAATATACAATATCACACAATACGTCAGACAGACATACTGCAATATACAATATCACAAAATACACCAGACAGACATACTGCAATATACAATATCACACAATACGTCAGACAGACATACTGCAATACACAATATCACACAATACGCCAGACAGACATACTGCAATATACAATATCACACAATAGGTCAGACAGACATACTGCAATATACAATATCACACAATACGTCAGGCAGACACACTACAATATAAAATATCACACAATACGTCAGACAGACATACTACAATATACAATATCACACAATACGTCAGACAGACATACTGCAATATACAATATCACACAATACGTCAGACAGACATACTGCAATACACAATGTCACACCAAACGTCAGATAGACATACTGCAATACACAATATCACACAATACGCCAGACAGACATACTGCAATATACAATATCACACAATACGCCAGACAGACATACTGCAATACACAATATCACACAATACGTCAGACAGACATACTGCAATATACAATATCACACAATACGTCAGACAGACATACTGCAATATACAATATCACACAATACGTCAGACAGACATACTGCAATATACAATATCACACAATACGTCAGACAGACATACTGCAATATACAATATCACACAATACGTCAGACAGACATACTGCAATATACAATATCACACAATACGTCAGACAGACATACTGCAATATACAATATCACACAATACGTCAGACAGACATACTGCAATATACAATATCACACAATACGTCAGACAGACATGGTGCAATATACAATATCACACAATACGTCAGACAGACATGCTACAATATACAATATCACACAATACGTCAGACAGACATACTGCAATATACAATATCACACAATACGTCAGACAGACATGCTGCAATATACAATATCACACAATACCTCAGACAGACATACTGCAATACACAATGTCACACCAAACGTCAGATAGACATACTGCAATACACAATATCACACAATACGTCAGACAGACATACTGCAATATACAATATCACACAATACGTCAGACAGACATACTGCAATATACAATATCACACAATACGTCAGACAGACATACTGCAATATACAATATCACACAATACGTCAGACAGACATACTGCAATATACAATATCACACAATACGTCAGACAGACATACTGCAATATACAATATCACACAATACGTCAGACAGACATACTGCAATATACAATATCACACAATACATCAGACAGACATACTGCAATATACAATATCACACAATACGTCAGACAGACATACTGCAATATACAATATCACACAATACGCCAGACAGACATACTGCAATATACAATATCACACATCAGACAGACATGCTGCAACATAATACAATCAGACAGACATACTGCAATATACAATATCACACAATACGTCAGACAGACATACTGCAATATACAATATCACACAATACGTCAGACAGACATACTGCAATATACAATATCACACAATACGTCAGACAGACATACTGCAATATACAATATCACACAATACGTCAGACAGACATACTGCAATATACAATATCACACAATACGCCAGACAGACATACTGCAATATACAATATCACACAATACGCCAGACAGACATGCTGCAATATACAATATCACACAATACGCCAGACAGACATGCTGCAATATACAATATCACACGATACGCCAGACAGACATACTGCAATACACAATATCACACAATACATCAGACAGACATACTGCAATATACAATATCACACAATAGGTCAGACAGACGTACTGCAATATACAATATCACACAATACGTCAGACAGACATACTGCAATATACAATATCACAAAATACACCAGACAGACATACTGCAATATATACAATATCACACAATACCTCAGACAAACATACTGCAATACACAATGTCACACAATACGCCAGACAGACATACTGCAATATACAATATCACACAATACGTCAGACAGACATACTGCAATATACAATATCACACAATACGTCAGGCAAACACACTACAATATAAAATATCACACAATACGTCAGACAGACATACTACAATATACAATATCACATAATACGTCAGACAGACATACTGCAATATACAATATCACACAATACGTCAGACAGACATACTGCAATACACAATGTCACACCAAACGTCAGATAGACATACTGCAATACACAATGTCACACAATACGCCAGACAGACATACTGCAATATACAATATCACACAATACGTCAGACAGACATACATGCAATATACAATATCACACAACAATCGTCAGACAGACATACTGCAATATACAATATCACACAATACGTCAGACAGACATACTGCAATATACAATATCACACAATACGTCAGACAGACATACTGCAATACACAATGTCACACAATACGTCAGATAGACATACTGCAATACACAATATCACACAATACGCTAGACAGACATACTGCAATATACAATATCACACAATACGTCAGACAGACATACTGCAATATACAATATCACACAATACGTCAGACAGACATACTGCAATATACAATATCACACAATACGTCAGACAGACATACTGCAATATACAATATCACACAATACGTCAGACAGACATACTGCAATATACAATATCACACAATACGTCAGACAGACATACTGCAATATACAATATCACACAATACGTCAGACAGACATACTGCAATATACAATATCACACAATACGTCAGACAGACATAGTGCAATTTACAATATCACTCAATACGCCAGACAGACATACTGCAATATACAATATCACACAATACCTCAGACAGACATACTGCAATACACAATATCACACAATACGCCAGACAGACATACTGCAATATACAATATCACACAATACGTCAGACAGACATACTGCAATACACAACATCACACAATACGCCAGACAGACATACTGCAATATACAATATCACACAATACGCCAGACAGACATACTGCAATATACAATATCACACAATACGTCAGACAGACATACTGCAATATACAATATCACACAATACGTCAGACAGACATACTGCAATATACAATATCACACAATACGCCAGACAGACATACTGCAATATACAATATCACACAATACGTCAGACAGACATGCTGCAATATACAATATCACACAATACGCCAGACAGACATACTGCAATATACAATATCACACAATACGCCAGACAGACATACTGCAATACACAATATCACACAATACATCAGACAGACATACTGCAATATACAATATCACACAATACGTCAGACAGACATACTGCAATATACAATATCACACAATACGTCAGACAGACATACTGCAATATACAATATCACACAATACACCAGACAGACATACTGGAATATACAATATCACACAATACCTCAGACAAACATACTGCAATACACAATGTCACACAATACGCCAGACAGACATACTGCAATATACAATATCACACAATACGTCAGACAGACATACTGCAATATACAATATCACACAATACGTCAGGCAAACACACTACAATATAAAATATCACACAATACGTCAGACAGAGAAACTACAATATACAATATCACATAATACGTCAGACAGACATACTGCAATATACAATATCACACAATACGTCAGACAGACATACTGCAATATACAATATCACACCAAACGTCAGATAGACATACTGCAATACACAATGTCACACAATACGTCAGACAGACATACTGCAATATACAATATCACACAATACGTCAGACAGACATACTGCAATATACAATATCACACAATACGTCAGACAGACATACTGCAATATACAATATCACACAATACGTCAGACAGACATACTGCAATATACAATATCACACAATACGTCAGACAGACATACTGCAATACACAATATCACACAATACGTCAGACAGACATACTGCAATATACAATATCACACAATACGTCAGACAGACATACTGCAATATACAATATCACACAATACGTCAGACAGACATACTGCAATATACAATATCACACAATACGTCTTACAGACATACTGCAATATACAATATCACACAATACGTCAGACAGACATACTGCAATATACAATATCACACAATACGTCAGACAGACATACTGCAATATACAATATCACACAATACGTCAGACAGACATACATGCAATATACAATATCACACAATACGTCAGACAGACATACTGCAATATACAATATCACACAATACGCCAGACAGACATACTGCAATATACAATATCACACAATACCTCAGACAGACATACTGCAATACACAATGTCACACAATACGCCAGACAGACATACTGCAATATACAATATCACACAATACGTCAGACAGACATACTGCAATATACAATATCACACAATACGTCAGACAGACATACTGCAATATACAATATCACACAATACGTCAGACAGACATACTGCAATATACAATATCACACAATACGTCAGACAGACATACTGCAATATACAATATCACACAATACGTCAGATAGACATACTGCAATATACATATATCACAATACGTCAGACAGACATACTGCAATATACAATATCACACAATACGTCAGACAGACATACTGCAATATACAATATCACACAATACGTCAGACAGACATACTGCAATATACAATATCACACAATACGTCAGACAGACATACTGCAATATACAATATCACACAATACGTCAGACAGACATACTGCAATATACAATATCACACAATACGTCAGACAGACATACTGCAACAGACATGCTGCAATATACAATATCAGACAATGCAATATACAATATCACACATTAATACAGACAGACATACTGCAATATACAATATCACACAATACGTCAGACAGACATACTGCAATATACAATATCACACAATACGTGCGACAGACATACAGATATACAATACACACAATACGTATACAATATCACTAATATCATGCGTCAGACAGACACTGCAATATACAATATCACACAATACGTCAGACAGACATACTGCAATATACAATATCACACAATACGTCAGACAGACATACTGCAATATACAATATATCACAATACGTCAGACAGACATACACAATCACACAATACGCCAGACAGACATACTGCAATATACAATATCACACAATACGTCAGACAGACATACTGCAATATATACAATATCACACAATACGTCAGACAGACATACTGCAATATACAATATCACACAATACGTCAGACAGACATGCTGCAATATACAATATCACACAATACGTCAGACAGACATACTGCAATACACAATATCACACAATGCGTCAGACAGACATACTGCAATATACAATATCACACAATACGTCAGACAGACATACTGCAATATACAATATCACACAATACGTCAGACAGACATACTGCAATATACAATATCACACAATACGTCAGACAGACATACTGCAATATACAATATCACACAATACGTCAGACAGACATACTGCAATACAATATCACAATATACGTCAGATATACTGCATATACAATGTCACACACAATACGTCAGACAGACATACTGCAATATACAATATCACACAATACATCAGACAGACATACTGCAATATACAATATCACAATACGTCAGACAGACATGCTGCAATATACAATATCACACAATACGTCAGACAGACATACTGCAATATACAATATCACACAATACGTCAGACAGACATACTGCAATATACAATATCACACAATACGCCAGACAGACATACTGCAATATACAATATCACACAATACGTCAGACAGACATACTGCAATATACAATATCACACAATACGTCAGACAGACATACTGCAATATACAATATCACACAATACGTCAGGACAGACATGCCTGCAATATACAATATCACACAATACGTCAGACAGACATACTGCAATACACAATATCACACAATACGTCAGACAGACATACTGCAATATACAATATCACACAATACGTCAGACAGACATACTGCAATATACAATATCACACAATACGTCAGACAGACATGCTGCAATATACAATATCACACAATACGTCAGACAGACATACTGCAATATACAATATCACACAATACGTCAGACAGACATACTGCAATACTACAATATCACACAATACGTCAGACAGACATACTGCAATATACAATATCACACAATACGTCAGACAGACATACTGCAATATACAATATCACACAATACGTCAGACAGACATACTGCAATATACAATATCACACAATACGTCAGACAGACATACTGCAATATACAATATCACACAATACGTCAGACAGACATACTGCAATATACAATATCACACAATACGTCAGACAGACATACTGCAATATACAATATCACACAATACGTCAGACAGACATACTGCAATATACAATATCACAATACGTCAGACAGACATACTGCAATATACAATATCACACAATACGTCAGACAGACATACTGCAATATACAATATCACACAATACGTCAGGACAGACATACTGCAATATACAATATCACACAATACGTCAGACAGACATACTGCAATATACAATATCACACAATACGTCAGACAGACATACTGCAATATACAATATCACACAATACGTCAGACAGACATACTGCAATATACAATATCACAACAATACGTCAGACAGACATACTGCTGCAATATACAATATCACACAATACGTCAGACAGACATACTGCAATATACAATATCACACAATACATCAGACAGACATACTGCAATACACAATGTCACACAATACGTCAGACAGACATACTGCAATATACAATATCACACAATACGTCAGACAGACATACATACTGCAATATACAATATCACACAATACGTCAGACAGACATACTGCAATATACAATATCACACAATACGTCAGACAGACATACTGCAATATACAATATCACAATACGTCAGACAGACATACTGCAATATACAATATCACACAATACGTCAGACAGACATACTGCAATATACAATATCACACAATACGTCAGACAGACATACTGCAATATACAATATCACACAATACGTCAGACAGACATACTGCAATATACAATATCACACAATACGTCAGACAGACATACTGCAATATACAATATCACACAATACGCCAGACAGACATACTGCAATATACAATATCACAATACGTCAGACAGACATATACAATACGTCAGACAGACATACTGCAATATACAATATCACACAATACGTCAGACAGACATACTGCAATATACAATATCACACAATACGTCAGACAGACATGCAATATACAATATACAATAGACACACTGCAATACAATACAATATCACACAATACGTCACAGACAGACATACTGCAATATACAATATCACACAATACGTCAGACAGACATACTGCAATATACAATATCACACAATACGTCAGACAGACATACTGCAATATACAATATCACACAATACGTCAGACAGACATACTGCAATATACAATATCACACAATACGCCAGACAGACACTGCAATATACAATATCAAACAATACGTCGGACAGACATATATATACAATATCACACAATACGTCAGACAGACATACTGCAATATACAATATCACACAATACGCCAGACAGACATACTGCAATATACAATATCACACAATACGTCAGACAGACATACTGCAATATACAATATCACACAATACGTCAGACAGACATACTGCAATATACAATATCACACAATACGTCAGACAGACATACTGCAATATACAATATCACACAATACGTCAGACAGACATACTGCAATATACAATATCACACAATACGTCAGACAGACATACTGCAATACACAATATCACACAATACATCAGACAGACATACTGCAATATACAATATCACACAATACGTCAGACAGACATACTGCAATATACAATATCACACAATACGTCAGGCAGACACACTACAATATAAAATATCACACAATACGTCAGACAGACATACTGCAATATACAATATCACACAATACGTCAGACAGACATACTGCAATATACAATATCACACAATACGTCAGACAGACATACTGCAATACACAATATCACACCAATACGTCAGACAGACATACTGCAATACACAATATCACACAATACGTCAGACAGACATACTGCAATATACAATATCACACAATACGTCAGACAGACATACTGCAATATACAATATCACACAATACGTCAGACAGACATACTGCAATATCACACAATATCACAGACATACTGCAATATACAATATCACACAATACGTCAGACAGACATACTGCAATATACAATATCACACAATACGTCAGACAGACATACTGCAATATACAATATCACACAATACGTCAGACAGACATACTGCAATATACAATATCACACAATACGTCAGACAGACATACTGCAATATACAATATCACACAATACGTCAGAGACAGACATACAATGCAATATACAATACGTCAGACAGACATACAATATCAATATCACACAATACAGACAGACAGACATACTGCAATACACAATGTCACACAATACGCCAGACAGACATGCTGCAATATCACAATATCACACAATACGTATCAGACAGACATACTGCAATATACAATATCACACAATACGTCAGACAGACATACTGCAATATACAATATCACACACAATGCAATCAGACAGACATACTGCAATATACAATATCACACAATACGTCAGACAGACATACTGCAATATACAATATCACACAATACGTCAGACAGACATACTGCAATATACAATATCACACAATACGCCAGACAGACATACTGCAATATACAATATCACACAATACGATCAGACAGACATACTGCAATATACAATATCACACAATACGTCAGACAGACATACTGCAATATACAATATCACACAATACGTCAGACAGACATACTGCAATATACAATATCACACAATACGTCAGACAGACATACTGCAATATACAATATCACACAATATCAGACAGACATACTGCAATACACAATGTCACACAATACGTCAGACAGACATACTGCATATATACAATATCACACAATACGTCACACATACGACAGACAGACTGCAATATACAATATCACACAATACGTCAGAGGACAGACATACTGCAATATACAATATCACACAATACGCCAGACAGACATACTGCAATATACAATATCACACAATACGTCAGACAGACATACTGCAATATACAATATCACACAATACGTCAGACAGACATACTGCAATATACAATATCACACAATACGTCAGACAGACATACTGCAATATACAATATCACACAATACATCAGACAGACATACTGCATATACAATATCACACAATACGTCAGACAGACATGCTGCAATATACAATATCACACAATACGCCAGACAGACATACTGCAATATACAATATCACACAATACGCCAGACAGACACTGCAATATACAATATCACACAATACGTCAGACAGACATACTGCAATATACAATATCACACAATACGTCAGACAGACATACTGCAATATACAATATCACACAATACGTCAGACAGACATACTGCAATATACAATATCACACAATACGTCAGGCAGACACACTACAATATAAAATATCACACAATACGTCAGACAGACATACTACAATATACAATATCACACAATACGTCAGACAGACATACTGCAATATACAATATCACACAATACGTCAGACAGACATACTGCAATACACAATGTCACACCAAACGTCAGACAGACATACCATGCATACACAATGTCACAATACGCCAGACAGACATGCTGCAATACACAATATCACACAATACGCCAGACAGACATACTGCAATATACAATATCACACAATACGTCAGACAGACATACTGCAATATACAATATCACACAATACGTCAGACAGACATACTGCAATATACAATATCACACAATACGTCAGACAGACATACTGCAATATACAATGTCACACAATACGTCAGACAGACATACTGCAATATACAATATCACACAATACGTCAGACAGACATACTGCAATATACAATATCACACAATACGCCAGACAGACATACTGCAATATACAATATCACACAATAGGTCAGACAGACATACTGCAATATACAATATCACACAATACGTCAGACAGACATACTGCAATATACAATATCACACAATACGTCTTACAGACATACTGCAATATACAATGTCACACAATACGTCAGACAGACATACTGCAATATACAATATCACACAATACGTCAGACAGACATACTGCAATATACAATATCACACGATACGTCAGACAGACATACATGCAATATACAATATCACACAATACCTCAGACAGACATGCTGCAATATACAATATCACACAATACGCCAGACAGACATACATGCAATATATAATATCTCACAATAGCTCAGACAGACATACTGCAATACACAATGTCACACAATACGCCAGACAGACATACTGCAATATACAATATCACTCAATACGTCAGACAGACATACTGCAATAAACAACATCACACAATACGCCAGACAGACATACTGCAATATACAATATCACACAATACGCCAGACAGACATGCTGCAATATACAATATCACACAATACGTCAGACAGACATACTGCAATATACAATATCACACAATACGCCAGAGACAGACATACTGCAATATACAATATCACACAATACGCCAGACAGACATGCAATATACAACATCACACAATACGTCAGACAGACATACTGCAATACACAATATCACACAATACGCCAGACAGACATACTGCAATATACAATATCACACAATAGGTCAGACAGACATACTGCAATATACAATATCACACAATACGTCAGGCAGACACTACAATATAAAATATCACACAATACGTCAGACAGACATACTACAATATACAATATCACATAATACGTCAGACAGACATACTGCAATATACAATATCACACAATACGTCAGACAGACATACTGCAATACACAATGTCACACCAAACGTCAGATAGACATACCGCAATACACAATGTCATACAATACGCAGAACAGACATACTGCAATACACAATATCACACAATACGCCAGACAGACATACTGCAATATACAATATCACACAATACGACAGACATACTGCAATATACAATATCACACAATATCAGACAATACGTCAGACAGACATACTGCAATATACAATATCACAATACGTCTTACAGACATACTGCAATATACAATGTCACACAATACGTCAGACAGACATACTGCAATATACAATATCACACAATACGTCAGACAGACATACTGCAATATACAATATCACACAATACGTCAGACAGACATACATGCAATATACAATATCACACAATACGTCAGACAGACATAGTGCAATTTACAATATCACACAATACGTCAGACAGACATACTGCAATATATAATATCAAACAATACCTCAGACAGACATACTGCAATACACAATATCACACAATACGCCAGACAGACATACTGCAATACACAATATCACACAATACATCAGACAGACATACTGCAATATACAATATCACACAATACGCCAGACAGACATACTGCAATATACAATATCACACAATACGCCAGACAGACATACTGCAATATACAATATCACACAATACGCCAGACAGACAGACATACTGCAATATACAATATCACACAATACGTCAGACAGACATACTGCAATATACAATATCACTCAATACGCCAGACAGACATACTGCAATATACAATATCACACAATACCTCGGACAGACATACTGCAATACACAACCCAGCGGGCACACAACGTTGAATCAACGTTGAATCAACGTTGAATTTTGGTTGTTTGGTTGATCAACCTTTCATAAACGTTGATTCAACGTTTATCATGCGACCAAAGAAAGTTAGTCGAGATTCGTTTGGTTGTCAACGTTGTTTCAACGTAAGGAACCAACAAAATGTCAACTGATTGTTTCCTTGGCAAATTTGATACATAAATTATATTGGTAATAGGTATCAGACTTAGCAACTATCATTTCGGAACATTATTTTCATAAAAGATCAAGATCGAGCTAGTGACAGATATAATCTTATATATTATTTGATTGTGCATCGATCAACGGACGGAAATATTACGTAAATCGCAATGGTTTTAGGTATAAAGTCATCAGTTATCCAAATTGCATTACATTTGATATTTTCCCACAAAACTGTCAAAATTGTATAATTCCCGACAATTTGCTTTCAAACACATGCCAGATGTTGACCTTTCGATCGCCTCGTTTGGCCATATCCGGACATGCGCACAATTATCGCGCGCGCAAAGGCAGCTGATCGTTGTCAGTTCATTTTGGCGAAGTTCAACGCAATAATGCCAATATCGTTCTATTTTCAACATCTTCACGGCATGCTGGTGTTTATTTGGTAAGTATGTCCTTCATGTATAATGAAAACGTAGGAATGCCGTTTAAATCTAGCAGTAGCAAAAAAGTACATAAAAATCAACATCACCTCAAAGCCATACATTATGAACGGTCCCTAAGGGCAGCTATACAAAATCGGATAGGATTAATCAACATTTTATATTGCATCCCATTATTATGAACATTTGTTCGTTTGAATAGATCTATCAGTAAATGTTGTGAGCACTCCCTGAACCCTGTATATATGTATATTATTGGGGAGGGGGAGAATGGCGAAAGGAAATGCAACGTCTTTGTTAAGGATGAAATTGTATATAATTTATTTGAACTTTTATTTATTTACAAAATTTGTAACTTCACTAATGATTCTTTGATGGGACAATTAACAAAACTGCACCCACAGACTTTCATTCTTACACTTGTTTGGAAGGGATATGATAATTCATGTCTCTTAAAGGTTAAGATCTTACATACAAAAGAAGTAATTTAGTAAGGAACATTTAATTATGAAATAAGATATAATTTTAATGGAATTTGCAGAAATCTCATCTTCGAAGACTGGGTGGCAGCAATTTTGTGGATCACATAAAACGAGCAATGCTAACGTAACACGTTTATAACATTTCACTTGTTTCCAGTATATCCACCACAAAGTTTAAGAGAAAGATGATAATACTCTTTCATTACCACTTGTTTTGAATATTTGTGATAATGTTTGGTCTTTTTTGGTGATAATAGTTGGTCTTTATCTTCACTTATATATTAAGGTTGATCATGTAAGAGAATAATTTGACAATGATTTCTCCCGGATATGTTTAGTTTAATGAGCACTCCCTTGCTTGGCGCCATATTGTTTTTCGCCGTAAAAAGCTGGATGCGAGATAGCACGCCAGAGGACAGAAGTCATACATTTATAGAGATATATAGATGTTTATTGCTGGGAGACACACTCTTCAGGTATTTGGTCAGCTGTAGAATTTAAATATGATGTTTTTTATTATTGTCAAAGGGTAGGTTTTTCATTATTTGCAATCTAATATGTGTGCAGTGAAACATACTGAGATTTGGTAGAGTCCATTATTTAAAGTACAGGTATTGTTAGATATCAGCATTTTATGTACATGTTCCCTTGTCAAGATCATCTATCGAGTATATTAGAGAGAAGGTGTATATTTGTAGTGTTTTAAATCAGAGTTATTTTCAGTGTATGACCTACATTTCAATATGTTTTGGCCACCTGTCACCCCTTTGGTCAAATAGAGTAGGACTTCCATTTCTTGGAATTGAGAGTCAGAGATACACTGTTTCCAAGAATTTGCGTGTGCCAGCGATGTTTGTTTACGAGTACATTTAAGTCTTTTTGAGTGTAGATTGGAGTTGTAAGAGATGTTATTCAATGTCTTATTATTCAGGGTATGATAGATTATTTCTGGCAGTGTAGAGTTTAATCTCATTATTTATTGTTCATGATTCAGAGAAGCATAGTTATGACGTCGCAGATATTATACGCACACATAAATTCATTATATGAGATTTTCTAAGCGTTCCTATAAGAGATTAAGTGGAAACATTTATGAATTATAAAGAAGTTATTTATCTGAGTTTTATGAGTGTACAAATGACAAAGAAAGAGGAGATAATAGAGAATATATTGTATACTTATGAGAGCTCATTATTGTTTTCAGAACTCCATGATCCATACCTCCTTGTGTTTGGGAATAAATGGTGTTGGAAGACCTTCCACAATAGACTTGTTCTTTGACCTGTGAACCACCACCCATGTTGTTTTCTTATCATTTAATGTAAAATGGCTTTTGTTACAATTTATGACTCCTGGTAGCAAAATTGCTACATCAGTACAACTCCTATTTAATTTGAAATAATCATTTCCAAGAATCTCTAAAGAAAACTAAATCTGACAGAATAACAACAATCTTCCATTGTTTTGCAGGACAATGTCAAACAATTTGATGTCAAGAATGAATGTTGATGGGCAAAACAGCAAGTTTTATTTTAAGAATACAAGGTTGTATTCAATCATCTCTGGTAAGTTAATTACCAAATGCAGCATTTTCATCATGACCATAGCAAATAGTATATGACAGTAAAGCATCGTCTAATTCATCCTAATTCATAGTCTAATTGAATAATCAACTTGCAATTGAGGATTTTCTTTGAAAATGTTTAAGAAAACTTCCATTCCTTTAGTTGAAAATATAAATTGTTTACACTTTTCGTCATATTTTGTATTGATGCTGTTCATATGTTCACATGCCAAGTTACAGCAGTGAAATGAACCTTTCAAGTGATTGATTAAACAAATACTTGAATCATTTATGAAAAGTGACTTGTTTTATGTGCTCTTCAGGTATAGTTCCTGGTCATCTTGGATCCCTTTCATGGTGAAAGTAATTGCATTGTGTTTATTCAGGGTCTGTCTTAGAGCTGAAATTTCAGACAAAATGTCTTTCCGGGACAAGTTTCACCTTTTCAAAGGTAACAATACAACAGTAAATAGTTTTTCTTAATTTGGAATACTCTTTTCTTCTTACTGGAATTATACCTCCAACTGACATAAAACTTAAATGAACATTATATTGAATGTGGAATTTTAACCAAGTATTTTATCAGGTAAATATTTTTACTGCAATTTTCTGTTTGAACACTGTTTATTGCAGGTAGCTTTTTGTGTATTTTAGCTGGATGCAGGAGTTTGGTGCTACTTTTTTGTAGTTTAAAGATGAAGTGCGAGTCTATTTACAGGAAAGCGTAATACCTCCCAGACACAACCACGGAACAACCGATTTTCAACGTTGATAAATATGTCAGACTTCAACATTGATTCCACGTCGGATATCTACGTCAAAAAAACTTTCATATACAACCTATTTTCAACGTTGAGGATCAACCTTTTTTCAACGTTGATAATCGGTCAAACTTCAACTTTGATTCCACGTCGGATATCTACGTCAAAAAAACTTTCATATACAACCTATTTTCAATCTATTTTCAACGTTGAGGATCAACCTATTCTCAACGTTGAAACAACGTTGATGTGCCTGCTGGGAATGTCACACAATACGTCAGACAGACGTACTCCAATATACAATATCACACAATACGTCAGACAGACATACATGCAATATACAATATCACACAATACGTCAGACAGACATAGTGCAATTTACAATATCACACAATACGTCAGACATACATACTGCAATATATAATATCAAACAATACCTCAGACAGACATACTGCAATACACAATGTCACACAATACGCCAGACAGACATACTGCAATATACAATATCACACAATACGCCAGACAGACATACTGCAATACACAATATCACACAATACATCAGACAGACATACTGCAATATACAACATCACACAATACACCAGACAGACATACCGCAATATACAATATCACATAATACGTCAGACAGACATACTGCAATATACAATATCACACAATACGTCAGACAGACATACTGCAATACACAATATCACACAATACGTCAGACAGACATACTGCAATATACAATATCACTCAATACGCCAGACAGACATACTGCAATATACAATATCACACAATACGTCAGACAGACATACTGCAATATACAACATCACACAATACGCCAGACAGACATACTGCAATATACAATATCACACAATACGCCAGACAGACATACTGCAATATACAATATCACACAATACGTCAGACAGACATACTGCAATATACAATATTACACAATACGTCAGACAGACATACTGCGATATTCCACAATCGTTATCAGATTTCATAGTTCAGATCTCCAGTGTAGGTTAAATGATTTCTTAAAGTCAACAACAATGCTTACATTTTGTATATTCGTACTTACTTTCTGTCAGCACTAACAATGAAATCTTTCTGTTCGCATTTTCATCGCGGCCCAAACTGTATGCCAGTACATCATAAGCCTGGAAAAAAGCCTGTACCAATTCCGGGATTTCATACTCTATACCCGAGCATTTATTACCATTCATTATCCGCAAATGACTTAAAATATTTCCTCCTTTGTAATATGAAATATAGTAGGGGATATTCGATTTTGGGGGTATAGTATTTGAGATTTAGAAAATCAATATTCCTTTCACAACATGTTATGAATTTCGCGCAAACCCGCCAGTTTCGGTGCAAGCGTTTTTCATGATGTCCAGGTAAACTTCGATACTGACAATGACACGTGACAGTGTGCTGCTGTACATTGGGCGACAGTTGGCAGAACGACTGTGTTACGAAACCGTGGTCAAAGTGCCTCTCAAATTGGAGATGAGCTGCACAGAGCTACAGGTGTTAGAGTGAGTGGACAGACCATTCGTAGTCGGCTGCAAAGATGGAGTGAGTGAGTTTAGTTTTCCGCCGCACTCAGCCATATTTCAGCTATACGGCGACGGTCTGGAAATAATCAAGTCTGGACCAGACAATCCAGTGATCAACAGCATGAGCATCGATCTGCGCAATTGGTAATCGATGACATGTGTCAACCAAGCCAGCGAGCCTGACCATCCATCCCGTTAGTCGCCTCTTGCGACAAGCATGGGTTACTGAAGGTTCATTCTAACCCGGACCTTCACGGGTCTACACAGATGGAACTAACGTTATGTTTTCTGATGAATTCAAGGTTTACTTTGGACTTCCTTGGCGCAAGAATGGCGTTCAACGACTAATGGAAATCTCTGTATGTCTAAACTGTATGTAATTGGGTCTGCAGAGCTCGTCTGCCAAGCACCAGATGCTGGTCTGCCCGCTAGTGACCGGGTTGTTATTCAGCCCGTGCCCGTCTGGGTTGCATACTCCCCAGGGAGTTGATGATGACCGTTGCAAATCATACGGATTCACTGGTCGGGCTACAAATAAAACGCACTTGAGCTGATACCAATATCTGGATAAGTTTGTCACATAAATGGATGATAAAATACACTCAGGAAATAGAACCGGAACAGAAGGTGTGTGATATCAACAACACGCTCAACTGCGTCATAAAAGGTGAATTATATCTACAACATACCCATCTGCGTCACAAAAGGTGAATTACACCTACAACATAACCATCTGCGTCACAAAAGGTGAATTATATCTACAACATACCCATCTGCGTCAAAAAAGATGAATTATATTGAAAACATACCCATCTGCGTCACAAAAGTGAATTATATCTACAGCATACCCATCTGCATAAAAAAGGTGAATTATATGTACGGCATACCCATCTACGTCACAAAAGGTGAATTATATCTACAACATACCCATCAGCGTCACAAGGGTGAATTATATCTACAACATATCTAACTGCACAAAAAGGTGAATTATATCTACAACATACTCATCTGCATAAAAAAAGGTGAATTATATCTACAACATACCTATGAGCGTCACAAAGGTGAATTATATCTACAACATACCTAACTGCAGCAAAAAGGTGAATTATATCTACAATACACCCAACTGCACTCCAAAAGGTGAAATATACCTACAACATACCAGACTTGCACGTTTATACACTGGGAAACCTACAGTTACAACCTGGCCTTTGAAGAATCAAACTTGATACCAGCATGTTTGTAAGTAGAAGGTCAATAAGACAACCATTACACACATCTTCTGACTGTGGACCTTTGTTCTGCCCTTGGCGTGAGAGATAGAAGCGAATCACTTCGGCACTGAAATGGATCAACTCTAACTTCCTTGTTCTCTGTGCAGAGAGGGACTTCAGAGCAGGGCACCTGTGTTTGTGATTATACTCTCGCTGACTGGAGGGGGTCTGTCTTTCACCCAGCGCCCATCTAGAATCCTCATAAACGTCATTTCACGACATCATAATCACTCATGATAATCAATACCATCAGAAACAACCTAACATTTAACCGGGAGATCCCCGAACCTCGTGCCCCGTCAGTTTCCACATTTGACCTGCGCAAAAGCTTTAAGAAGATGATTTGACTTCAGGTCAAACACACCGAACAAAAAACTTTCATAGGACGTCCTGAAAAAGACTAGTCTTGTGGTTACCTTAAAATGATTGGCGCCTCCCTCTAGAAGTAATCGGTATTTCCTGAGGAGCGCTGACGTGAAATGAGTTTTAACGTTGCTTTCAAGATTACTGCACTTGGATAGGGGCTTGTGTACGTGTGTATCGGATTGTTTTAGTCCACTCCGCTCCGACCAGTTCTTGTTTATGTCCCATTAACACTTCAGTGTTGAAGCCAGCTGTCTCACGTCCTGCCCGTACAGACCAACATGCAGCTGTTCACTACCCACACGTCCTGCGCCATACAGACCAACATGCAGCTGATCACTACCCTCACGTCCGCCCAATACAGACCAACATGCAGCTGTTCACTACCCTCACGTCCGCCCAATACAGACCAACATGCAGCTGTTGAGTACCCTCACGTCCTGTCCCATGCAGACCAACATGCAACTGTTCACTACCTCACGTCCTGCCCCATGCAGACCAACATGCAAGTGTTCACTACCCTCACGTCCTGCCCCATACAGACCAACATGCAGCTGTTCACTGCCCTCACGCCCTGCACCATACCTACCAACATGCAGCTGTTCACTACCGTCACGTCCTGCCCCATACAGAACAACATGCAGCTGTTCACTACCTCAAGCCCTGCACCATACAGACCAACATGCAGCTGTTCACTACCCTCACGTCCTGCACCATGCAGACCAACATGCAGCTGTTCACTACCTCACGCCCTGCACCATACAGACCAACATGCAACTGTTCACACCCTCACGTCCTGACCCATACAGACCAACATGCAGCTGTTCACTACCCTTACGTCCTGCCCCATACAGACCAACATGCAGCTGTTGACTACCCACACGTCCTGCCCCATACAAACCGACATGCAGCTGATCACTACCCTCACGTCCGCCCGATACAGACCAACATGCAGCTGTTCACTACCCTCACGTCCTGCCCCATACAGACCAACATGCAGCTGTTCACTACCCTCACGTCCTGCCCCATACAGACCAACATGCAGCTGATCACTACCCTCACGTCCTCCAAATACAGACCAACATGCAGCTGTTCACTACCCTCACGCCCTGCCCCATACAGACCAACATGCAGGTGTTCACTACCCTCACGTCCGCCCCATACAGACCAACATGCAGCTGTTCACTAAGCTCACGTCCTGACCCATGCGGACCAACATGCAGCTGTTCACTACCTCACGCCCAGCACCATACAGACCAACATGCAACTGTTCACACCCTCACGTCCTGCCCCATACAGAACAACATGCAGCTGTTCACTACCCTCACGCCCTGCACCATACAGACCAACATGCAACTGTTGACTACCCACACGTCCTGGCCCATACAGACCAACATGCAACTGTTCACTACCCTCACGTCCTGCACCATACAGACCAACATGCAACTGCTCACACCCTCACGTCCTCCCCCATACAGACCAACATGCAACTGTTCACTACCTTCACGTCCTGCCCCATACAGACCAACATGCAACTGTTCACTACCATCACGTTCTGCCCCATACAGACCAACATGCAACTCTTGACTACCTCACGTCCTGCCCCATACAGACCAACATGCAACTGTTCACTACCATCACGTTCTGCCCCATACAAACCAACATGCAGCTGTTCACTACCCTCACGTCCTGCACCATACAGAACAACATGCAACTGTTCACTACCTCACGTCCTGCCCCATGCAGACCAACATGCAAGTGTTCACTACCCTCACGTCCTGCCCCATACAGACCAACATGCAGCTGTTCACTGCCCTCACGCCCTGCACCATACCTACCAACATGCAGCTGTTCACTACCGTCACGTCCTGCCCCATACAGAACAACATGCAGCTGTTCACTACCTCAAGCCCTGCACCATACAGACCAACATGCAGCTGTTCACTACCCTCACGTCCTGCACCATACAGACCAACATGCAGCTGTTCACTACCTCACGCCCTGCACCATACAGACCAACATGCAACTGTTCACACCTATGTCCATACAGACCTCAACATGGTCAGCTGTTCCTTTCTTACCTGTGGTCTTTGTGTGTTCCATACATTCTATCCTGGGACTGTGTGCAACTGTTCACTACCTTCACGTCCTGGATGTGTCTGTGTTCTGTCCGTTCTGTGTGTGTGATTCTCGGTGTTCTGTGTGTTCCTTGGTCGGTTGTCCGTTCCTTGTGTGGTCCTTCTGGGACTGTTCCACGTTCTCCACTGTGTGTGGTCCTGGTGTGGTCGGCCATGTGTTCCTTCCTGGATGTGTCTGTGGTCCTGGGTCCTGGGGCGTCCTGGGCGTTCTGTCCGTTCCTGGCTGTTCCACTGGGCTGTGTGTTCCACGTTCCTGGGCTGTTGTCTTCCTTGGTCCTTGGCGTTCTGGTTCGTTCTGTGTGTGTGTGGATCCACGTCCGCTGGGGCTGTGTGTTCCTTCTTCAGTTGTGGTCTTGTGTTCCTGGGCCTGGGTGCTGTTCGATCCATACTGGGTCGTTCTGGGACCAACATGCAGCTGTTCACTACCCTCACGTCCCCCCATACAGACCAACATGCAGCTGTTCACTACCCTCACGTCCTGCCCCATACAGACCAACATGCAGCTGTTCACTACCCTCACGTCCCCCACATACAGACCAACATGGAACTGTTCACTACCCTCACGTCCCCACATACAGACCAACATGCAGCTGTTCACTACCATCACGTCCCCCACATACAGACCAACATGCAGCACTGTTCACTACCCTCACGTCCCCCACATACAAACCAACATGCAGCTGATCACTAACCTCACGTCCTGCCCCATACAGACCAACATGCAGCT
The DNA here is from genome assembly GCF_003918875.1 of Haliotis rubra. NCBI lineage: Eukaryota > Metazoa > Mollusca > Gastropoda > Lepetellida > Haliotidae > Haliotis > Haliotis rubra. Next base: position 23,901 of record NW_025765680.1, read on the forward strand.
GTTCACTACCCTCACGTCCCCCACATACAGACCAACATGCAACTGTTCACTACCCTCACGTCCTGCCCCATACAAACCAACATGCAACTGTTCACTACCCTCACGTCCTGCCCCATACAGACCAACATGCAACTCTTGACTACCCTCACGTCCTGCCCCATACAGACCAACATGCAGCTGTTCACTAACCTCACGTCCTGTCCCATACAGACCAACATGCAGCTGTTCACTACCCTCACGTCCTGACCCATACAGACCAACATGAAACTGTTCACACCCTCACGTCCTGACCCATACAGACCAACATGCAGCTGTTGACTACCCTCACGTCCTGACCCATACAGACCAACATGCAACTGTTCACTACCCTCACGTCCTGACCTATACAAATCGGCACATCCTGTGCTGTGTCCTGTTGTTGTCCCCCAGTTTGATAACCACCCTCTTGCTATACGACGTATTTATGGATGACATTGCTAGGTCACGCCGTTCTCGTGCATCGACAGCTTTCATTTTGGAATAATGCAGGAACTCACCTTCTGTGGCCCGCCTTGAGACTAGACCTGAAGCCCCTGGAGCCCATTTGGGACTTTATCGGACGACGGATCCAAACACGTGTACCACCTGTTCAAAATGTGCGCGAGTTGGAAGCAGCTTTGCATCAAGGATGGCGACAGTTTCATCTGCAACGAATACGACGGGGTATGCGACACATTGGGTAGAGACAGTTATCCAAGCACGTGGAGGGTACTCTGGAACGTTTTTCTCATCACATACAGGCCATGTTGTCTGATCATGTCTCTAGCTCTATACTTGTAACAGATTATCATCCTGAGTCAAAACAGATCATTTGTGTATTGTGCCATATCCAGTATTAAGGAAACTGTCCTTTTGTGTGTTCTTTCAGTCAAGACATGGTCTTACGGTAAAAACATTCAGCTTTTTTATACACCACTGATCTTAGTCGAAACATACAACTTTGTAAAATTTACAAGGGTGCTTTTCCAGGTGTATATTTCTAAGAAACCGTCCTATTAGAAATCACAAGGCTTGCAAAACTTAATCTTTGGTATCATGTGATAACACAATCGGATACAGATACAGTTCCAGTCATAGTACCCATAATTGTTACATCACAATAATCCCAAATCTCATCCAATGACCTGATTTTGTTCATTGCGTGAAAACAGTTTTGTTTTGTTCGTTTGTATGAACAGCTGCCTGAATCACATGCAGGGTTTAGAGCTGGTTACAGCACTTTAGACAACATTTTTGTTTTACAATGTTTAGTACAAAAGTATCTTACAAAGACCAATGTTTGTTTTTACTGCTTGTTTGTTGATTCCAAAAAAGCATTTGATTCTATTAATAGAAAATTATTATGGTATTATGGTATTGAAAAGGGGCATTCATGGTAAACTATTTAATGTTTTGTTTGATATGTATGCAAATGTAAAATCTGCTGTTAAAATAACTAATTTGTCAATATCCAATTGTTTTGATACATTGAGTGGTGTGAAACAGGGATGTGTACTCAGTCCCTTGCTGTTCTCATTGTTTGTGGTAGAACTTGAAAATTTGTGGTATGAATCCAATGTATTTTGTAGGTCAAGAATTTATGGATACATTGTTGTTGTTTTATACAAATGACTTGTGTGTGTTTGATGACAGTGTTGTTGGTTTGCAGACAAAGCTTGATGTACTTAAGCAGTATAGTATATGAATATTGAAATTGAATATGTTGAACGTTTTCACATTACATTTTGTTAATATGTTTTAGGTGTTGGGTATTATGTCTCAAATGATGCTGCTTTGGGTGAATGCGGTATACATGGTCTGTTTATTGATTATCATAAACGATTTATTCATTTTGGTTAAAACTGTTAGCAATGCCAACTGTAACAATGTTATTTATTATGTAAATCATCAGATGAATGCAACCGTATAACTTGGGCATCAAAGGTTAACACTTACTATTTAGTTATGGCTTTGGTTGAGTGTAGATCACACATGGAGTGGGTGATAAAAACATGTTTCTCAATACCTTTGTACAAAGACTTAAAGACTGTAATCAACAAAATTGGTACTCTAAAATTTGTGATTCAAGTAAATTGTGTAATTATAAAGAAAATAAATATCTTTTGTCAATTGAATATTATTTGTGTGCTATCCCAGAAAGAGAATACAGAAGACTTTTATGTTTATTTCGTATATGTGAGCTCCCTTTAATGGTTAATACCCCTGAAGGTCCGGGTTAGAATGTACCTTCAGCAACCCATGCTTGTCGTAAGAGGCGACTAACGGGATCGGGTGGTCATGCTCGTTGGCTTAGTTGGAACATGTCATCGGTTTCCAATTACGCAGATCGATGCTCATGCTGTGGCCACTGGATTGTCTGGTCCAGACTCGATTATTTACAGATCGCCGCTATATAGCTGGAATATTGTGCGGCGTACAACTGAACTCACTGATTCACTTTAATGGTTAATATTGGTAGAAGGTGTGGCATTCTCCGCAGTAATAGAATATGTACATTTAGTGCGTTAGGTTGTGTAGAGGATGAATATCACTTTCTTCTAAAATACCAGTCGTATGACTGTCAGATCAAAACATATACCAAGATATTATTGTAATTCACCCACGATGCTTAGAAAAACTCTTATAACATATAATAAAATAAATTTTGTGTTAAATGTTGCAATGTATATTAAGGAAGCTCTATTTCTCAGAAATTCCCATCTGTCATCAAAATTATTATTTTGTATTATGTTGTACCGTGGCCTATAAACCGAATAAAACGAATTGAATTGAAATATACTGGACAAAATAAGTTACGGAAATTGGTATTTTTATGATTGATATTTTATCAGTGTGTCAATTAATAAATAGATCATTATTCATTATTTCAAAATCCCTAACTATTTTTGTCCAGTATAGGTTCTAAAGACCGATACTAAGACCGGATTTTGTTCATGGCGTGAAAACAATTTTGTTTTGTTAGTTTCGTGAAAATCATATTCTCAGAAACTACTAGGCCCTGTTAGCTTAGAGATTGTTCCATGCACTACAATTTGATTTTTATTTAACCTCGACATTATTATTGAAAAATATAGCGTTTTAAAACGGTTACAAAATGGCTGAGACCATGGAATATCACATACACTTCACAAATGCTGTATCAAACGTTATTATGTAACATGGGTGTTTGTTTCCATAACTTATGTCTTTGGGGAACACATTGACGTCTTACAGGCCAGCGTCCAGTAAGATTCCGGTTAGGAGAGGTTCCAGAAACCCAAGCTTTTAATTCCAAACTCCGTGACTTGTCCATGACATCGATGGTTGCTCATAATATGTGAACGAAACCAAGACCTAGTAGGTATTAGAAACTCTCGATATTTACAATCTCACTGGTTACTAACAGATTACAGTATACACCTGGAACAAAGGCTTTGGATTTTAAATACAGTCAAAATATAACTGCATCCGAAAATATTCAGTCTTTTATGATAATTCATGTAAGAGCTTCTCAGTTGAAATAGACTGACTGACTGACTGACTGAGTTTGGTTTTACGCCGCTTTTAGCAATATTCCAGCAACATCACGGCGGGGCACACCAGAAATGGGCTTCACACATTGTGCCCATGTGGGGATTCGAACCTGGGTCTTCGGCGTGACGAGCCAACGTTTAACCATTAGGCTACCCCACCGCCCCAGTTGAAATAGAGAGAAAACGAATGTTTCCAATCCTTTGTGTGTGATATTGTACAGCCGCTTCGCTGAATAAGTGATCTATTTCCGAGGCGTTAACATTGGTCCAGTGTGTGTACGCATCATTATGTCCATACCAGGTGTTTGTGGTAGTGTTGCTTTATCACTGTATGCACTAAGGTAGCTACACGTATCTCAATTGTCATAAAAGGCGGCTAAAGATGATCAGGCCGGGGAGCCCTGGTGAAGCTCTTGGCTACGACATAACTACACGTTTCTATAGGTTAATGCAAATATGAGTCAGTCTTCTCATCAAGACCTGTTAAGTTTAATTTTCATGCCAATACAAATTAGTGTACATTTCCTGCATCAGCGAAAATGATATGATATGCATGTTCCCAGCTACTTCTACAGTAGAGTAGATTGCCACTACAACGTCAACATCCTGCTTGGACATGTTACTTCTCAGCATGCATTTTGCATCACCAATATCCTTCTGAAGCATGTGATGTAGAACATAACTGATACGTAACATATATGTTATAAAACCTTACCTGTCTGTTTCTTCAAATAATGCTCACTATAGAGGATAGGCCACATACACAAATATTCTTATTTCTCATCAATTTACATCTTTTTAAAATTTTATGTCCAAAACCCCTTGATTTCTGTGGAAATTTACACCTTTCCTCCAGTAGAAAATCAAAACTTAAAAGTGTGGAAAATTCATGCAGGATCAGGGTCGATTTTTCGGGTTGGGCGGTAATGAGAAACAAGAGTATTTTTATATATGGCCATACATAATGTTATGATTAATACATCTTAGAAATAAATAGTCCACATTTTGTGCGAATTGGATTCAGTTTTATTGCTGAAACTGTCATAAATGAAATAGCAACTCCAACATGTGTATGAAAGTTAAGGACTTCTGACAATCCTTTTCCTTGATTTGTGTTCTGTGGTTTGTATGTACAATATAAATAACCCCTGTGTAGAAACATGTCACAGTCATTTGTGTGACCCAGAATGTACACAGATGCACTGCTCAGACAATAAATCACCCACATAAACCTGCTTCCCTAAAACCTCAAGCCTTGTTGTTTCTATATTCCTTCAAGACTTTTGATCTAGTTTTAATGTCCCTGCTGCACAGGTTTTTTTCAGTAATTTTGGCCATTACTGACCCATGTTTCCTTGAATTGTGGCAACATTTGCCATGGAGTTGTAAAATGAATAGAAAACTCTCTCTAACCACACAAGTTAGTCAGACACAGATACCTGACAACCTGTCCACAATAACAGTCACCATACACAGAGTCTGATGGAGGTGTCAAGATGGGCCTTCTTGTGAGACAAATAGTTCATGCCCCAATGATGAACTGTTACATGTATACAGGACATTTCTAAGCTGAATGTTCCTGTAGGCACCTTACATTTTTCTCATGGCACACAAGTCTATTCAGCTTGTAAAGTCCTGAATACTCACACTGGGAACAGCAATCAACCAAGTAGGTCTGCCAGCCTAAACAGTGAGAACATACACATTTAGCAATAACCCTGTAAATGTTTGACATTCTACTATTAACACTCTGGAGAGCTAGACCTGCTTTTCATCACTGCACACATAAAGAGAGCAGGAAGTGGTGTGAGACTGAAAAGCGATGTGAGGTGTTTATTTCCACCTTCAGTTTCCACAATAGCCAAGTAATTTGACTGAAAGGTAATGAAGGAAAATCATGCACGTTTTTTGTAAGTTTACTGGCAATGAAAATATTATGTACCTGACCAGTACTTGCAAGACCATTACTTCCTCATGACTTGTTACAAATGAATATATTACTTGCACATAGTCAATATATATTAATTCTAGTATCGTTAGCAAATCCAATCATATTAGAGGCAACTAAGTTTCGGCAAGCTTTTAAATTGGCTATAAGCTGCCCTCCCATGCTCTGTTGTGTCGGTAGAGGTCAAAGGCCAGCAGGGGTGGTGCAGTGGACAAATGTTCTGATGGGGATGTCATCCCCAGCAGCTTCAGGTCAGGAGCCTCCTTCTGAAGATCATGGCACAGGAATTCCAGCAAATCCGGCTCATGCTGATTTGAGGGCTGTAGAACAATATGAAGATATATACATATAACATTTATACATATCTGGCATACAGAGCTATCAGACTAAACTTTGTTACAGTTCCTGTTGGTATCCTTGAAGTAATGAACTGAGGACCTCTAAGGTCCAGACAACATATGGCCTGGCAGTGGTAGAGACATAGGGTGTAGTGATTCAATGTATTGTATGGGTAGGTCAATGGTACACATATGGCCTGGCAGTGGTAGAGATATAGGGTGTAGTGATTCAATGTATTGTATGTAGGTCAATGGTACACATACGGCCTGGCAGAAGTAGATATATGGGGTGTAGTGACTCACTGTTTTGTATGGGTAGGTCAATGGTACACATATGGCCTGGCAGTGGTGGAGATATAGAGTGTAGTGATTCACTGTATTGTATGGGTTACACATATGGGTAACAGCTAAAATGGTTGGCACAAATGCAATGGTTTAGATTAAAACAAAATACAGATTCCATTACATTTAGGTTTTTCAGCAGCAATGCCATAGTGGTCACATTGAAAAATTAAGTTTTTTGAAGGAAACTATATGATTATAATTAAGGGAGACAGACACATGAAAAGCAGATCATAACATGAGCTCTCTTGACTTCCAACTGTGCAGATTGATGGTCATGCTTTTGATCACTGGATTGTCTGGTCCAGAATCGATTATTTACAGACTGCCACCATATAGCTGGAATATATTGCTGAGTGTGGCATTAAACGACAAACAACAACCACAACAATCCATGCAGAAAAGCTACAACAGTAACATCAAGTATTTAATATGATTAAGGGACCTTTCATAATTTATGACTAGGGGGGGTGATGATGATTTTAAGGGGGTCACCCATTTTGTTCTGGGAGGTAGGGGGTCAACAATTTTGCACACGTTTGTAGAGGGGTCAGCAATTTTGCACATAAAAATATTTAAAAATTATGCTTTAAAAATACGGAAAAGGGGAGGGGGAGGGTCATTGACTTTGTACATGACATGCTGGGGGGTCACTTACTTTGTACATACATTTGGGGGTGGGGGGTGGTCCCATTCACATTGTACATGCTTCACCATAAAAATCATCATCATACCCCCTAGCCATAAATTATGAATGGTCCCTAAGAAATTCACCTTACGACTTTGATGCATGACAGTTTTTCCCTTCAGAGTTATCTCCCTTTCGGTTTTTCGTTGTAAGTCTTCAGCAGATGCTTGTAAGCCAACAAGACCATTAAACTGACTGGATTTGAAACACAGGTTCACCTTGGAAGATGCCTGAAATGACCAATCAGTTCATCTGTGTAACAACACATAAGGATCAACATGATTAAAAGATTTAAGCCAGTGAAACAATGTTTGTCAACATATTACTTTCCAAACATCAATGTAATGTGGTTCTGATTACTCATTCTAACAATACAGACCAACTGAAACATGTATGTGGGTTATATAGGCCATCTCGGTCCATCAGTCTACACAAACTTTACTGATGTTTTACTGAAGTACGGAATTGTCTACTCATAACCTAAAGGCAAAACTGTATTTCACCAGAGGTGCAGATAAGCTGCATATCCGGGTCAATACGCATAGAAACTTTCTAATTACGCATTGAAAAATAACTGTTGCATACCAATTACGCATTTATAATGTTATATACGCTAAAAGTTTAAAACAAATGCGTACGGAATATATTTATAAAAATCGCTCGCGTAATTAAAAAGACACCGATTGCTATCAAGTTGTACTGTTAGTAAACACTAGTGTTGTACTGTCAGTATAGGATGAGAGATTTTTTTTATGAAATTATTTCCATTATATTTAAGTTGATTTGGATTAGGTATGACATAAGGCAGAACATACCTGCTTTTAAACCTACTCAATGACATAATACTTAGGTGAGTAAAATAACTGAAATACGCACATATTTGAAAGCAGTGGGAAATGGAAAATGAAATACCCACTCAACATTCATAATACCCACTCCAAACAAATACAGTGGGTACAGTACCCGCATGAGATAAATCTTATCTGGAGCTCTGTTTCACAATATCAAAACATTTGAATGCATGACCAAAGTCAAAGCAGATATTAGGTTATCTTAGGATTTGCTGAATATGCATTGAGAGTAACATAGTCGAGTTCAACAGTATTTCATGAGTAATTGACTTAAGAGAAGGGTTGGAGGTCCTTGAGTTGATGGCCACAGGATTAGCTGAATTGGTAAAAATGCTGGCCCACTATTTGGGCAGTTTTGACCTTTTACAGCTGTGTCACTATTTCTCATCATGCTAAAGTTAATAACATCTCACTATGCTGAACATATATATCATGTACATATTGGGCCCTACTATTAACCACAACACGCATGCCAAAATAAATGACAAACTTATAACGGTCATTAATGTGTTCTTAATATGACTGTTGTGCATCATTTCTAAAAGGTTTAAACAATCTTAATGTAGTCATGTTAAAAATTCAAATGGACAATCTATTTTGCATTACAAAGTGAGGTACATCGTAATTAAACCTGTTAAGTAATGTGAAGTTGTTTTGTCCATGATCTATCACACCACCAACTTACGGAAACATCAAGATAAATATCTAATAACATGTTTAAAACTGTTTTTGTTCTGTGTGGGGATAGACTATTCCAAAATCTGATATTTTACCATGTTAACAGTTAAATATTATTATTTATCTCAGATATCAAAGTCTCAGGTAAAGAACATAAAAAAATAGATGCATTATTTGCATCACATTTGTTATATTTAACAGATGTGAGTAAACATAATATTTTGCCAGGTAGGTCCACTTTTTGTTTCATTTTTCAAACAGCCATACTCAACATTCTGAAAGGTACTTGAGAAATCTGTTTTTATTTCAGCATTTCTGTCTTTAAAAATGTCAAACACCACAAGGCAAGGGACAGGTGAAATCCAGTCTCCACAGTTTCATGCTTGCTGAGGCAGTTAGATTAGCTTGGGCTGTGGTAGATAATGCTTCATACCCAGTGGTTTTAGGGTGATAATGATAAAGTGTACATTCTTGTCGATGTGTCCTTGTAGTCAGAGCATAATACTGACAAAATGTACTTTCTTGTTGATAATGTCGAAAATATATTGATAAAGTATACTTTCTCACTGATGAGTCAGATATATCGTAAACTGTAGCTTGAGGTTGATATTGATAAAGTGTACTAACTGTACTTTCTCACTGACAAGTCTTGATATATTTGACCTTACATTTCGAGAGCAATATCGACAAAGTGTACCTTCTCACTGATGAGTATGATAAATTGTACCCTGTATCTTAAAGTGATCATGGTGATATCAGTAAAGTGTACCTTCTCACTGATTTCGGTCCACTTTTCCTCATTCAGGTGTTCTTGGACAGCAGATGCCACATCAGGGACCATCCCATCAACTTTCCTCATTTCATTATACACTTTCAATGAGTTATTATATTCAGGACGTGAAAACACATGTTCCACATCTGATTCTCTGTCCTCTGCATCAAAGGGGTATTGATACTCTGTGACAATAGGATGCTCCTGTAGTTCCCGTGTGACAACAACCTTCCTTTTTGATGGACCTTTATTAGAGCTGGAAATGATGAAGTCTGGTCTTTCACAGCCTTCAAAGGCACTTTTATCAGGCTTCCTAATTCCCTCAGATTCATTTTTCAACTTGGGATCTTTGCCAGCATTTACATCAGAATTCATGTTTACTGCTCTATGAGTACGAGTTGTATCTGATGAGGGACATGTCATATACTGGCTAGTTCTTTGTTGTGATAATGGTTCATGAAAATCTTCATCTGGTTTGTCCTCTTCAAAATATAAATCAGGCTTGTATACTTTGCTTATAGTCTTTCCAAAACTTGTTTCATTATCTGTTACGACATCTTGTCCAAAGCTTTTATCATTTGCATTACTGTCAGCAGCATTTAGATCAAATCTTACTTTGTATTTCAGTTTATATTTTGCCTCTGGGTCATTTCTTTCAGTCCTCAAACTACTTTTGGCTTTAGAACTGCCAGATAATTTATGTTCTGGTGTCACAGTCAGAAGCGGATCGGGCACCAACACTGTAGGTACAGCAGGAACCACACCAGTATCCAATTGTTTTGCACCATGTCTAAGTCTTGATGTTGTTGTAATGGACTGGGGTGTAAGACTCAGACGTGGATCAGGGCTGGGAAGAGCTTGGTAGAAAGTTGTTCCCTCAGAGGGCAAGTTCTGTTTTCCTGAAGTTACACCCTGACATGACTTATCTGGAGTGATACACAGGGTAGGATCAGTCTGAGACCTAAACAGTGCTGCTGGCTTTACAGATGGTATGGGCGCAGAAACAAGTGGTATGAAATCGGCAAGAAAGTCTTCATTACATGCAAACATAGTGTGTAATTCTTTTGAATAGGTTTGAGGTTTATATTCAGAAACAGGTTCGTAGTCCCTGTCACCGCGTCCAGGAGGGCAGCTGCGAGGGATGGACTCCATCCTGTGACAAACAGCATGAGCCATGACAACCATGTCAAGCTGTCACTATTCAGCAGCTCCTTCTCTGATCATTTCACATTCTGGAATTTAGAAAAAATACAGTCAAGTTTGAGAATCATTAAAATATCTTAAGGCACACATTGACTGATTGAGTTAAATTTATGCAATACCAAATTATAGTGTGGCAAGAACTAGTCTAGCTAACCTAATTATCAAATACTTTCCCAAATAACAACAAACAAAAACAGACAGGACCTCAATTATTTTGTTGATGTTGGGAAGATTGCAGTATTTCGTTTACGTATTTAACCCCCTTGATGCCCGAGTTTTTTTCAGGAGCACATTTTCATACAGTTTGAAAAGTGAACGTTGTGCGAGAATTGCGCTCGCGTGGTCCTGGATCTACGTACGGCTATAAAATTACACAGAAATGTAGAATATTAAATTTCCTTTCCGTTGGTATAAATATAAGTGCAACTACCTTGGCGGTTTGAGAAATATACACTGCTAAATGATGTCCAAAATTTTGCTATGCGTTAAAAAACAGTAATATTATCCGCTTTTTATCGCGCACCGATAAAAGCACTGTGCTACGAATTTTTTAATGTGGCTTCTTTATGGAAAGTGTGAGCGAAGAAAATACAGCCTGATATCTGAACGACATAAGTGTATATGAATTGGGTTTATGTGCTTGTGCATAACGTTATGCGCTCAACATTAAATATGACTCGCAATAAATGTCAAAAATGGATTTTCTTCTATGACGTCAAACGACGACAGAGAGGTCATACACGTACAATGATAAGGGGGCATAACTCCGTTATGGCGTAACACTAGGTCAATGTAACTCAGATCACTTGGTGAGAATTTGTTGTGGATACGGACGCTATATTTTCGTTATTTTATGTTCATGGTGAACCAAACTATTCCAATTCAAAGTTCCCCAATGTGAGCGGATGCAGTTTGGTAGTTTCACAATTTACAAGAAAAATTACAACGTATTACATGTGAAAGCACGTAATAGCGATTTGGATGGCCCTATCCAATATATAAGTTAGTTCTTAGATTCCCATATTCTCCTGTTTGTGTAGATGTAATTTGACTAATTTTGCATCGTTATTACCAGAATACTAGCCATATCTTCAAATGTAATGAAATTGCTGAAAATAATACAACATTTTAGTTGACGTCATTGCTTGACGTTTATGCATTTGCGACGTCGGAAAAAGACGACATTGGTATGCTGATTAGTAGATATCTCACCTAATGTCCATTAATTGTATAAAAGGTCTTGGCTTCTACGTCAGAATTTAACACTCTTTAGACAAAACATAAAATGACTGATTTTTCCATTTAAACAGTGTCCTGAATATATCAACAATTAGACGGTTTGATAGCGTATCTTATTGTGAACAACACGCGCACCTGTTTGGCATAAACTTAACGTAAATAAAAATAATATTTCACAACACACGAATATTTTGTTTGGGAAAAGAATTTTGTTTGTTTATGATTATGTAGCTATTTCTTTTCATACGTACGCAATGAAAGAGGCAAAAACATAGCTTTTTATATATGGAACTATATATTAGAATATGGATGTAAGATTTGTCCCGAATTAACACATGAGATGGTATATATATTTTTCAACAATTTTCCTATAAATGTAGTTAGAGTTTGATATCCTGTCATCACAATATTATTTAATCGAATATGAATTGATTATATTATCGAAAACAATGATAGAGAATTATAAAACGTTTCCAACAAACGCGCACCTGGCCGATCAATATGCATCATTCTTTTGTCTATAAAACGACACAAAATTATGCAATGAACAAGACATTCCTTTAAATATGTGTGCATATACATTTCTTAACATATATAAATCATTTTCATTAATATTATCAGTTTTACATATAACGTTGAATTAAATATCATATATGAGATTGCAATATTAGTCCAAATAAATTGAATATTATACATCATAGGAACTACAGTAGTTGCAGTTATGGCTACGTTTGATCTTCTAACACTTGTGTAAAGGTTTAGAATATGGTGTATTGCACTAAATATGTCAATTTCTTATGTAAATATGATTCAAACAATCAAAAACTTTCAAAGAATAAAACACTGTAAACCCTATATGCACGTATGATATGATATTGAACAAGGCTAAATGTAGATACTGAAGTCAGTTTCATGAAAAAGTATCTGAACTATACCCAAAATATACACCATAATATACTGACAGCGTAGTCGGAAAGATTGGGCGATTGTGTTTACTCTTGTTCAACCGACTTTCACCTCAAAGAAATTGCCTAATATGTACAACAATGTTGACGTATGACATCACTACCGCTGACCGATTTCTTACAAAATGGCGGCTTTGCTGACAAAGGTACACAGGATTTCGCGAGGACCCTTCCATTGATTCAGGGATCGTTTGTACATAAATATGACATGTAAGTAATCAGAATGATTCTGACTATCTGTGTATTGTTATATGTTTTTATCGTTTTCACTATAAGTAAGAGAAAAAGCCAGAAATGCAGATAATTACCGTTGTCGATTCTGCGTGATTTTCGTCAGTCATGGCGTCGCGCTGCACGGAAACTTTGACAATTTCTTATGAATTATCAAATCATTGCATTGTATCCATTTATAATTTCCTATTGCTTGCTACGATACTCTTTCCGTGCATATTCCAAAGGTATTGAGCCATTGCAAGCAATGAATAGACGGATGAATGTTGAAAAATTTCAGAAAATGCTCACGAGTGCAAAAATCGAATTTGTCTTTGTTTACATTTCAGACATAAGCGCAGTCTTTCAATCATAGTGTTCGTTTTCACACCCAATATGTTTTCGTCTCATTTTATCTAGACAGTTGGTATTGGTGACAAAGACCAGTTGCAATTCGATTCTAAAATGTATGGGGAATTCAGTGATACATGTTTCGAAGCTGAATATGAAATATACGTGATGTAATAGGCGTCTCAATACCGGCCTTCGCGAAACGTGATTTTGTTAACACAATCCAATATGGCGGAAAGCGCTCTACGGCATTAGTGTAAGTGCATTTTCGAAAACATCCCAACCGATTCTAGATTCATCGGCAACGTTTCACAATTATAATAAGCGATTTTATGTAAAACTGATACCAGTGATCATGAATATGTTATTTTTGAAATTCAATAGTGCCAGTAATTATCCGATTTTCACATTTCAAAACATACAGCAAATAACGCTGTGAATCACGATTTCGTACTGTGTCAAAAATGGCGACATTTTCGATGAAGCCTATTGTAGTGAAAACTAGTTCACCACTACGGCGGAACACCTATGGAGCTAGCTATGGCTCACACTCTGTGGTAATATAGCCCTAACCTAAGGATTTAGGTAGACCCCAGATAAGGCGTTGTGTACTCACAGAATGGCTGGCATAGACTCGCTGTTTTTCCGGCTGTTCCTATCACCTCCCGACACCGGTCATTACCACTATCTCTAGCAAGGGTGACCGGCGATCACCATATTCTTCCCCGTTTTAAAAGGCCCCCTCCACAGGAAGTACACCATGCCATCCTCAGCCAAGGGGTCTTCTCGTAACTGTCTCCCGAGGGGTATCCTTTCTGTGCGGCACACCAAGGGGTCCTCCCCTCAGTCACACTGATTCCGCAATCACCTAGCTTCCGGCTCTCTGGTGTGGATTCCACCGTATCCTCGGTGGGACCAATCGTCCATAACATATAGGGTTCGGGTCCCACTCGTACCAACAAGTAAGACCCGCAGTCTTTTACAGTCTCTAGGAAAGTCCCACTCCGCTTCGGAGCGACACTGATGACCTGCCAAAGGCCATCCAACCCCACCTAGCCATTAGGTGGGGCCAACTGGCTGCTACTGGCGCACACAGACCCCACCCCGTCTTGGGTGGAGCCCAGAAAACATTAGGCATTACACGAGCCTCACCCTACCATTGGATGAGACCCACGGCGTCCCCCAGAGTGAACAGCAGAGCCGCGTTGACTTTTGTGGTCAAGAGAAGTCCCTCTTTCTTGCTACCACTTGAGCCACATAGCACAGCAACACTGGAGCTCAGGGTGCAACCTTCTGGCCCAGTGTCGGGACAGTCTGTCCCCATCAGCACCCTATCCTCTGGCACTGCCCTTAACCACACCATCTGGCCCTGGGGAAATTCCACCACCCGGGAAGTGAAACTGAAACAAGATTGTGAGAACCCCTCCAACCATTCCTGGTCCGTCCCCTCCTCTCTGGTAAAGTTCGGGACTACCAAGGGTTTATCTTGGGGAAGGCATTCCTTCAACACCCGGATGACCCGGGTGTGGGATGATCCGGCCAGCTCATCCCCCTCAGGCCCACGAACCCATACCACTACCGGGCACCCAGCCGGGATGTTCGGTGCCAGCTACCTCAACACTTCTTCCTGTCCTCTCCACTTGTTGGCCTCTGCGGTGTCGTCCAGCCCCACCACGCAGAGGACGTCCCGCCAAAGACTTAGCGGCAGGCGGAGCGCCCCGTCAACCAGATTGGCGTCCACTCTGGGGTGCAATCCCACAACTGTCCTACACTTGGGATCAGTGTGAATCTTCTCCGGGTAGGATTTGGGGTCACTCTGCGCTTCAAAAGAATGCCCCTGACCTTCTGTCTGATTCTTGTTCACCCCACTGGGGTCCCACCTGGTAGGGATCTCTCCCAAGTAGCTGTTATCTTCCACCCCTGTCACCCCCCTGACTGTCCAACGTCGGCCAGCTAATGGAAGGATGTACTCTACGTCCTTGTGGAACTGGTCCCCATTTTGACAGCCCCCGCATGGGAGCTTGTGTAACTCAACCAACCTCTGGCAGCTGTCACAGTCTGCTTCATCGGCCAGGTCTTTGGTCCCTGGACGATATTCAACCCTCATGTCATATGGGCTCAGTGTCTCAGGCCAGCAGGCCAGCTGTCTGTCAGACGATTCGAAATTAAGCGACCACCTCCAACTGTTGTGGTCCATTCGCATCAGAAAATACTGCCCCAACAGGTAGTGGCAATACTCTCTTGGAAGGCGAACATCCACCAGCATCTTCTTGTGAGTTTGGCCATACCCCCGCTGCTCTGGGGTTAATGAGCAACGACCAACACTGGCCCCTCTCTCTTGCCCTAAGGGTAGCTCCATCCTGACAGCTAGGCCAGAGCCGTCTGTGTCCAAAATACACATGTCCATCTCGTTGGGCATGTCTAGCAATGACAGTTCCGTAGGACACCCTCCCCTACCTTTGCAATGGAAGAGGCCCTACAGATAGCGCTGTTGGTCTCCTCATAATGTCTGTCCTCAACTGCATTGCCAACGTGCTGACCCTTTTGTACCTTCACTAAGGGGTCAGCTGGGTTGATCAAGTACGCCAAGGCAGAGCATTGCCCTTGATGTAGGTTCCCCAAACTTAATGCACACCGTCTGGTTTCTGAAAGAGGCTCCACCGGGGATTGGTTCAACTCTTGACTGTCAAGGCATGGTAGTCTGGTAGCTGTGTGCGGTGCACACAACACTGCCCTTGGAATAGCCCCTTGGCACACAACAGACTCTCTAGTCCTGATCGTTACCGGGATCTCACACCCGCCAATGGTAACTGTCCATGGTTGCATATCAATGTTTGTGCAGTGCCTGTCGGCTAAGTGAAGTCCCAGGATGAGCTGATTGCTGATTTGTGCCACCAGCACCTCCTGCCGGTACGTCTCTCCATCCATTTGGAGGCATGCCTTACCTGTTATCGAAGCCCCCATCTCCAAAACGGGAGACTGACCACCCTCCCTGGTGTGACCGTCAGGTATCCACAGCAGCAAACATTTAATGTTCGGACCTGTGTTGCTGAGGAGAACACCATCTGCATCCTCCTTACCACAGCTCACTAGGGCGCCATCTGGTGGCCAGGGGGGTAGACCCCCTTCTGCTATCATGCTTAAACCCCCTGTTCTCGCTTTGATATTCTCTCCGCAACCTCTCACAACCTCATCAGTTGTCTCTGTCAGCAGTCTTTCTTTCTCCATCGTTCTTCTTCTGGTCCGCAACAATCTCATTCATCTGAGTGTCATCAAGACTCACGTCAAAAGAATCATCTGTTTGGTCGAACAGAGTGACCGGATGCTTAGGAATGTTCCCTTTTTCTGTTGCTGTGTTTGCTGATACAGCTACTTTAGGTGAAGATGATCGAGTAGCATTCCCAGCAGGAACTCCCTGTGTCGCCTGTGACTTTGCTGCCAAAGCACTTTTGGTGGGTGATCGTGTCGCTTTAGCTGCTGCAGAACGCGTTGATTTGTCTGCCGGAGCAACAGTCTTGATATTTGCTGGTGTAGTAGGTGTAGCAAGGGCAGGAACCAAGGGTACTTCGGGGACAGTCAAACCCTCCCTCACTCCTTCATAATCTACAACATCCCCCCTCATCCAAGTCTACTGAACCATCATTATCCCTGAGGTCCAGGACTGCATCATCCTGAGTGTGTTCACTCTCGTCAATCATTGTTTCCACACCTTCACTCTCAATGAGGACTTTGTACTGAAACAGTGCATTAACCAGTCTCTGCTTCCGCCATTCAGCGAGTTCCAGACGTCTCTGGTAACAATAGTCAATATTATTCAATCGACTCCTGACCAAATGACATTCACAGTACTCCTCTCCCAGACCGATGGCCTGCTTATGCAGGTTCACAATAACATTCTGATAGCTCTTGAGCTCCTCAGTCACCTCCTCATGTTTCTGGAGAAGCGATAGAACACTGGCCTCATCCTTGCCAACGTCTTCCATGGACCCTAGTTGTAAAGTGTCCTTCATCCAAGTGTCAACCTTGCCAGAATCAGCAACGAACTGGTGGAAATCCATGGCAACAAACAGTCGCTTCCTTCGTTCATCAGCGAGGTCCACCAGGCTGCGCCACTGCTGTTGACCTCATTGATGTGTTGCTGAATCTTGTCAGCACAGAAATTGCCTGCAGCAACGAGGATGTCTCCCACTTGTAGTACTGACTGGAGATGGCTGTGACGGGCATTCATCTCATCCTCCATCGTGTCATGCTTGTTCAGCAGCAGGCGAGTACTGGTGGGGTTAAGTCCAAAGTCAAGTGATGACATAAGTTGTTTCTTCCCCCTGATCCATCCTTCCTCATCTTTCATGTTCCTGTAGAGCTGCCGCTGCTTGCGATCCTCTTCCACACGAGATTGTCTCTGCTCAACAAGTTTTTTCAGTTCATCATAAGCCGATTCCAAAATAAGCATTCGTTTTTCGACCACATCAGGGTCACAGAAGTCCCACAAGTCGTCTTCAGTAAAACGGGAGGCTGAACTGTTCACAGTTTCCACCTTCTCTGCCACTACATGGATGTCTGCTTCCAATAGGCGTTGCTGCTGCACGAGATCCTCCACCTCCATCAGGTGCCAACCATCACCCTCAGATGTAAGCCAGGCTGTGGTCCCTTCCATCCAGGCCAGGTTGCACAGCATCTCCTGGAAGATCTTGTGCAGGCTCAGTGTCAACTCCAAATTCATGCAACGAGTGTGAAGAAGCTCTAGCAGGTAATTCCATAGTCTCAGCTCTTCATCAGTGTCAATGTCATAGTAGTCATCTAGTTCCATTTCTGATATTGCAGCAGTCACTGCCTGTAAACGCTCCTCATTGGCATAGACATCGGTCATACATGGTTCATGGTCAAATCTAGCAACAAGTCGCTCCAGTTCCTTTATTCTGATCCACTCCTCCCTCACTGCATGCACAGACGGTAACTCGGAAGCGGACCTCCTGGCAGTTCTCTCATCCAGCATCTTACTCATAGGGTCATATCCTTCATTGCACTCCCCAGGTTTTGTTTTCCTGCACACAGGGGCTTCATGATGCAATCCCGCCGCTTGCTCTGGTGTGGCTGGCTCCGGCTTTACGCCCTGGAACCAGCCCTCCATCCCTCCGCCACCTTGCTTTCATCTCACAATAGGGTTTGGTCCACTGTGTACGTCCGTCCAGGAAACTGGGGATCTGAAAGGCATACCCCTGGGACAGGGACCATACGGACTGAACCCATACGGCGATGTCAGAGGATGTCCTGCGCTATCTAGCCGGTGAATTGCTCTCTCCACTGCCTCAGTGCTATCTTTCACTGCTGCGGAGGTGTTTTTACACAATTCTACACTGTTAATGGACATTTCGCTCACCGTCCTCATCATAAAATCTGCGTTCCTTCTGTTCAAGTCCCCCATTGACCGCATCATTCTGTCCATCATGTTTACCATTCCGGTATCCCGTGAACCGAAACTGTGTGCTCCGCGTGCCGATTCCAATCCTGAGCTCTGTTGGGTATTACTCCCATTGGCCTGCATCTGTGTATCTTCATTGTCCTCGCCCCCCGCGTGCCAACCTTTCGAACCTGTGGTATCCTCTGGCTCTATGTTATCTTCCAAACTATCCTGTTTGATGGGTTGGATCCGGTTCTTCAATTTCCCACTTGGGGTGTAATCAAATGTTGACACTAATTCTGCATCATGATTAAATTCTTCCAAGTCCGGTATGTCTTCCGTGGTAATATTAAACCCTGTTTTCTTCAGTGTCACCAATGATTTCACTTGATTTGGAGACAGTCCTCTCTCCCTCAAATCCTTCGCGCTTGAAAGATTTACATAAATGGGTTGTTGGGCCATATTGTTTTGTTTATAAAGTCCACTTTATAATACCAACTAACTACCCTGGTGCTAGTGGCTTCAGAGCATTACCCTTGTTTATCCCTCTAGTGGCCAACCTCCATGGAATGGTACCAACACAACATGTCCCTTACCTCTACACTCTCTCAATAATCCGTCCGTGAATATTCTTTTCCGTGAATAATCCTCCAGGTGAAAACACAACATAAGTGTCCTGGCACTTGTCCGTCGAATTGACCTACAGTTAGTGTCCTTTAATCCTCCGCTGTTTCTGTGTACTCCCGGAACAACACATCCCTTGAATGTAAACACTTGCGCTTTCTTCCGCGCATGCGCAGAATGTTATCCTCATGCTGTTCGGCGCGCACTATCGGTAAAGGCACCAAAATCCACAAAGTCGCCCGGCGTACTATGAATGTACTATAGTCTCTCACATAACTCCTGAAGTTTAACAAAAACACTGCCTGTGTTGTATCCGGTGCTTACCAGGCTAGCTGGAGCACCCGTGGGGTGAGCCAACCACGTGACCTCCACGTGAGCCCACCCAAGCTGAAAAATCCTTATTAATTTATTGTAAATAAGATTTTTTCTAGCCTAAACTTCCGAGACCGCCCTGGAATAACTTTAAAATTATTATAACCTGCAATGCGCTTGCTGACAAACAGTAGATCTAGCTGTAACTAATCCCTTTCCTAAATGGCGGGAAAACTGAAAACCACGCTGCGATTCCCCGAGATAGGAAAACTTAGATTCCCACCCAGGAACGGTGTTCGCGGCGTCACTGTAGTGAAAACTAGTTCACCACTACGGCAGAACACCTATGGAGTTAGCTATGGCTCGCACTCTGCGGTAATATAGCCCTAACCTAAGGATTTAGGTAGACCCCAGATAAGGCGTTGTGTACTCACAGAATGGCTGGCATAGACTCGCTGTTTTTCCGGCTGTTCCTATCACCTCCCGACACCGGTCATTACCACTATCTCTAGCAAGGGTGACCGGCGATCACCATACTATTTTGAAAGGTCATTTTCAGCACTTGAGCTTTGTCTAAAATAATAGTGGATGGTATCAAGAAACAGGAAATTTCCCACAGAATTCGAAACTGTGAAGTGTATTTGTGTGCATGGGATATTTTAATTTTTATAGGACTTGAATTTGAGGGTTGAAGGGGGAAGGACATATATCAGTGTTCACAAATTGTGTCTCAAAGTAACAGGACATTGGGTCCTGTAAGTTTCAGATGTCTGTCTGACCCATTAGAAATTCACAGGACCCATAGAATAAAACTAAACACACATTTCAGATTTAACATTTCTTATAATTGGCATTGAAATTATAAACAAACATAAGATTTATAAACAGCAAACAAGTGACACATGTCATATATAACAACTTCAGTCAAAGTCATTGTGAAATATACGGTCAGACACTGGGGCTGGCGGGTTGTAGACTTCTGTCCGACCGTTGGCGAATCTGCCAGATTTGTCAGAGGGTCAGATGCTATTCGTGAACACTGATATATGTCCCTGTGGCATCCAGGGGGAGTACTGCACTTTACCGGGCGCACTGTTTCAGATTAATTAGCGTTGCTGGGGTTCCCTAACCCTAACCCCTAACCCTAAGGATCGTAAAGGGTGCCTAACCCTAAGGATCGTAAAGGGTGGCATACCCTAACCCTAACCCCTAACCCTAAGGATCGTAAAGGGTGCCATACTCTAACCCTAAACCCTAACCCTAAGGATCGTAAAGGGAGCAGCGAGGGCTGCGCCCGGTAAAGTGCATTCTAGCCCACTTATTTACCCATTCAAATTGCATAGTGTTAATTTTATTACATAATGAACGCTCAGTGAGAAAAACGATAGATATCTATATACTTCTTCAGTTCTTGTCTGAACATGTCTCATGTTATCGGTTTGAAAGTACACAAACGAAGAAAAGACGGGCGAAGTGACAAACATATAAAAAGTAAAGAATTAAAATGAAATAAAACATTCCGAAAACCAAATATACTTACAATGTAAAATAGCGATTACTTTTAGATGATGCACAGACCAAGACAAAATTTGATAATTTCATAACACTCCAGCAACCATTTGTTTGAGCCGCCACACGATGACCCGGAAACACTTTGTGCGCATGACGGCCACTAAAAACCGATATTCGTGTCAACTCATATTATTCCGGAACAAACCAAAAGCAATTCGTCGCCAGTAGCCTTTCGATATCGGCTTCTGGAATGTCAGTTTTAGTCGGATGCTCTAAAAGTGCCGCTTCCTCCATTCGTCACCAATCACAAGTTTCAGTAACTGCAACAAGTTCCCATTGGCCTAATCTGGGCGCCGTCTTTTTAAGCCGCTCATAGGAAACCAGTACTGTTTATTAGACTGGTGTCCTTGCCCATCACCACCTGGTAAAGCCGGTTCCCTGCTCCCCATGCGCGCGTCATCTTGCGCCAAACTATAAGGCGATATGCGAGACGGGGCCCAGCTTAGCAGTAGGGCGGCGGAGAGAAAGCGCTCTTCGGCAGGCAAATCCAGTCTCAGGATCCCATTCGTTCTTGAAGCGACACCGAACGGAGGATCTTGGAACCAGTCTACTCGAGCGCCACCTGACCCGGACATTAACACTATATTCGAGTTCTGAATGCAAGCGAGCATGGCTGGCAGGAACCTGCTCACGGGAATTTCGCCTCTTCGTAAGGCACTTGTCCAGGTGCACCAGGTACTGAAATCGGTATTGTGAAGTATTTATGGTTTAAAGAAGTACATATCTCGACAGATGTAAGGCAAAATTGTATGCTGTAAAGATTTGCTCATTATATATCGTTGTCACCTTGGTCAGATGGGGAAATGACCTTGGCCTTGGGCTTGATTTGTTTATGCAAGTCTTGAGTTATGTAAAATGATTTTATGGAATAGAAGAAAAAGTATCTCCTGATGTTTGTTTTATTTAAGTAAAGTGCTAATTAAAGCAGTTTCATGCCTCCATTTATGTATGATTTATCAGTTTTCCACACGTAGAATATAATCTGATAAAGGAAATTATCTTAAACTTTCATGTTTCTATACATGCATTAAATAACAGAGCCTGTTAACGAACCGAAACATTTGTAAACATCCAGTATAAAAACAACAACAACAACTAAAAACAAACATGCTGAGAGGTTTGTGACCTACATTGAGTTGGCATATGTTTTAAAAAAGCAATCTGTTTGACATTGCGTGTCTGAACCATTAATTATTATGCAGAGTTGTAGTAACAACATGCTTCAGAATAATATAATGCACTAACTGCCAAATCATCATTTCTGTGGAGGGAATTCTTTAATTGTAATGTGTAGTGTAATTGGTCTGTTTCCAAAGATGATTAATTTACCAGTTTCTTAAAACCAAATCTGATAATGCAGCAATGTTAATTCGACTTTGAACAATGAATTTCAATCACAGCACTGCTAATGTTTTTGTTTTGTTGACAATGTAAATCCACACAGACTTTTAAATGTGGTCAGTACAATGGTAAATCCCGCCAAGCAAAGATTGATCTAGTTATTTGACCTCAAATCTGCCACAAATGTACATAGAAATTCCTACTTCGGAAGTACTGATTTCTCAGTTCATATTATATAGTGATAACTAATGTTACAGCTTTGTAAAGTAACTTGAATTTCATTGACCATTTGGAGCAGCAGATAACTTTGTCCCTTTGTTCTTGTTTCCAGACACGGTTAGCCCAGACTGCTGCAGCTGCCGCCCCACAACTCAGTCCCAAGATAAAGAAGTTTCAGATCTACAGATGGGTAAGCATCATGTAGTGCATTTACTCCATAGAATTCATGTTCACCTTTTTGACAGCCACTGGTATTTCACCTCCACCATGGTCATGTTATTGTTACATCACTGGATAAGGGCGGCTTCCTGTATGTGATATTCTGGGTTCAGATGAGGATTCCATCTTTTCATGGATATGACTAGATTCTTAACAGCTACCAGTAATAAGAAATAGGAAAATACATACAAGCAAACAGAACCATGCCATTCACCAGTTATTTTGTAAAAACTACAGTCTCAGCTATTATAAGCTCACTATGATCAACTGATATCATTCCCAGAAAGGTGCATTTCAACTGTTTTGAGTGACCTTAAATGAAGGTCAGGGTCACTGTAATGATCATTTCTGAAATATTTCTGCTTCTCAGTGTCCACATTTTCTGGGTCAACATGTTGATAAGATCTAGGACATTGTGCCACTTCCTCCCATTACCTAATTTCTTTATTTCTGTAGCTATTTAGTTTAAAACTACCAGTCCATGGAGCCTAACTGTACATCAGATTGAGGATTTGATGTGTCCAGTAGGGATTGATTATCAAGGGGAGATACAATATCAATCACCTGTTCTTTGGGGTCTTTTTCACACGTCCAAGAATTGCATTTCTGTTCCTCAATAAAGTGGCATGTGATGCAGCCCTTAGTGTATCAAGCAGTCCGTGGAGACCTGTCGGTTGATTGTTGAGTTTCCTATTGTTTAAGCAGGACATAAATTAAACTGTCAACATGGTCAAGACATGTCAAATACATATGGTGTTATTTTGTCCTAGTTTTACCAGATATATTGCATGATACACCAACTGCTGACTTGTTATTGTATTTGTTATGCAATATCTGTGATCTGTATCAGATTTGCCTTGGTGGTTTCTTTGCAGGAATATAGATCATCAATACTGGTTTTGTCAAATCATGGAATCGATCCTGACTGTAATATGGAAGTGTTTCCACCTGGTGTTATGACCCACCCTGTTGTACATCATTCCATTCTCATTTCTAAAAATGCTGCACTGATGAATATGCCTGTTCTTAACCAATATCAATAAATCCAATTTGTGGAAGATGTTCTGTTCAAATTCTAGTGTGGTAACCATATTGAAAACAACAACAACTGTAGCCTCACATTTGTTGCAGGACCCTGACAAGGCTGGTGACAAGCCCCGTGTTCAAACCTATGAAGTAGACTTGAATCAGTAAGTGCTGCATGTATTCTACATGGGATTAATGGTGTATTGTCCATCGTCAGCTTCAGACTGATCACAAAAGTGGTTTGTTAAAAACAACTTTGAAGGAATTGTTGAAGTGCAACACTGTATCTAGAACAAATGAAATCTTCTCAATGCATGATGACTTGTGGACAAGAATTAAACATATACGATTTAAAAAAACCCATATTGATATTTACCAGTGATCCTGCTGCAATTATGTGTGGATGGTAATGGTCACAAGAATGGACATGTAGAACATTCAAAGTTTGATGTTGTTCATAGTTTATGTTAGTGTCAGGCTAAAATCACCTCTTTTCTAACTGATTGTGGAGCGATGGGTTAGCCTAGTGGTTACCATGGTTAAAGCATTGGCACATCATGCCTAAGACCCGGGCTTGATTCCCCACATGGGTACAATGTGTGAAGCAAATTTCTGGTGTCCCCTGTCTGGATCAGTATACTGATGGGCAGGGAAAAGTTGAAAATATTTCAGATATTCTCTTGAAGCACCTAGACAGCTGCAACTCTTTAAGGATATGTTGATCCAGAGTTTGTTTGTATTTGGCATTACATGAAAATGATGTTTGAAATGTACAATCCTTTCCATTTTCAGATGTGGTCCAATGGTTCTTGATGCTTTGATTAAGATTAAGAATGAGATGGACCCAACCTTGACCTTCAGAAGATCCTGCAGAGAGGGTATCTGTGGGTCCTGTTCCATGAACATTGAAGGGACAAACACCCTCGCATGTATATAGTAAGTCTTCCTACTCAGCATCTTAAGTCTTTAGCATTGTTAAACCTTTGATAATGAAAGGATTTGGCATCAGTAAAGTGGTGGAGATGCTTTTAGTGTTTTTGACATCTTTTAGAGGTCTTACATATTATTTTTATTGTTTGGATATTTGTTTGTGGTGAGTCTTTTTCAACTTATAATGTTGAACTTCAATTTGAAGTCATGTGGTTTTCGGATATCCCAGAGACATGATTTTCAAGAATACATATACATGTCTCCTTTATGACCTTGGAAAATCATTGGCACATTGAATGCCGATTTTGCAAAAGGTCATAATGACCTAAGTTGGGATTTGAAGGTAACTTTGATTGTTATTAATATTTTGTTTGACTTTATGCCTTTTGCTACAGGTATTTTTAAAGTCTTAGACATGTATTGGTTATATCATTTGAATGCTTTTGTGTGACAAGTGATGACAATCTTAGATCAGTGGAAGGTCACTCTGACCTAATTTGATTAAGAATCATGTGCAGCTTTGTTTGCTGTGTTGATCCCCCTGGAGACACCATAGTTGATTTATATGCTAGATAGCTGACTGGACACGCTACGTCATACACATTAAAAGATACTTTGTGTTTATCATAACTTGAAAAGTTTTTTACCGTAAGTGGATGAAATTGGCACATATTATCTTTAAGATTAGACATTTAATTGGTGAGCATTTCAAAGTTCTCACTTAGGTGCTTTCATTTTTATACATTTACAAGTACATTATGAGCCGACAGTAAGCTCTGGGAACAAAAAGGTTAAGGTAGAAATAAGACATGTCGGTGGTGAACAGGTCGAGAATGACCCCAGCAGTGTATCAAGCATCTGCACTTATGCCTTTAATTCCACTGATACCTGACCGTGGTTCGGTAACCATCACTCTTTGTTGGATCCAAGCAGGGTCAAATATGGTCAATGCATCCAACTTGGAAGTTCAAGTAGCAATCATTGATTTAAAGATATGAGATTGAAACATCTTGTTCATTAAAACAGAGGATAAAGGCCTCAAGCTTTGTTGGTAATACAGGCCCTTGGTGTACCAATTTGTTCAAGACATATTGACAGGGGTGGATGCCAGTGGCAGTGATGGAAAATGCTCATATACCATGTAAACGTAGTATATTT
The DNA here is from genome assembly GCF_003918875.1 of Haliotis rubra. Lineage (NCBI taxonomy): Eukaryota > Metazoa > Mollusca > Gastropoda > Lepetellida > Haliotidae > Haliotis > Haliotis rubra. The sequence goes on from NW_025765680.1 coordinate 49,836, forward strand.
CGCGCAGGTTTTATTTTCGCGAAAACATTTTAGCGCGAAAATTTATACACCGCGAATAAACCTGTCATTCATTCAGTCTAGCCACGCTCGCCCCTGAGTTGTTACCATAACACATCAAGTTTGAAGACAGAAATCTACGGGAATCTTACAATGACGACTGATAGTAGCATAAAGAATCAAACTTAACTGTCGCTGTAATGGATTTCCCAAAACATAATTAAATAATGAGCCAAATCCCATCGCCGAATTAGCGAAAACAGCAATGTGTGTTGTGGCCGCCATGGAAATTGGTCACATGACAGATGGTTTGATACAAAACAGATTACCACGAAACGACTCGGAAAGAAATAATACAGCAGTATTTTATTTATTCATTTAGATACAAACGTTTCGTAATGAAGCGAATAGTCACTAACACTCAATCATCTCATTCACAACAACCCGGCTTGTTTGAAATCACAAAGAACTTCATATACAGTATAAGTTAATTAGTCAGATCGTCAGAATTCGGAACATAATACTGATGTGTTTTTCATCTCTTCCGGGAGTAAACGGGTTACTGTGTACTTGTATATCGCACAGACAGGGATTTCCTGTGAGTAAGTAATAAATGCCGCCTGACAGGTTCGGCCACTCTGTTTGTTTTCACTGCTATTAGTGGCGGCCAAAGAGACGGCTGGCAGTTCCGGCAATTACTGATTGCGCGAATAATTGACCGCGCGATGTAGTCTAAACTGTCAATTCCGCGAAAATTGCACCACGCGAAAATAAGTACGTTTACAGTAGTCTTTTCATAGGTGCTTACAATACAAATAACTAGACCCTAGGTATATATGTGTATTGTCACCGATGGGGTCTCAGCACTATATGAAAGGAAAGGGATGCATCAACGTCGAATTTCTGATTTCAGAGTAGTAAAATGCATTCAACGGATGAGCACTGTGATCTTAGCTATGAATTAGTTATCAAAACATTGGATCATACCAAAAAAAAAGATGCAAGGGGTGTTGGATTGTTTGACTCTCTATATTTTTGTACTTTTGTACAGTATTCATCTTTGCCTACTCATATGATACAATGAGAAATTGATGCATTAAATATATGTTTGGACTCTCTCTATTTTTTAACTTTTGTACAAAATTGAAATTGCATTTAATAAAATGCATTCATAAGGAGAAGTATATAGTTTGTGATGTTCAACCTTCTCGAGTAGTAATTTAGACTTGGTGCATAAACCTGGGAGTATAATAATGTAAGGTATACATAGTCGCACGGTAGGGATTAAACTTAGGTCTCTCTAATCTCAAATATCGTTGTTATAAAAATTGCTTAACATAAGGTAAGTTTTTCATTTTAGTTGGCTAGTGGTCCTACAAACTTAACCAAAAAAATGGGTGCTTTGTATAATATTCTGGTAGATACTTTTGTCTGCTCTCCTCATACCTAGGACATACAAGGAGGACATAGAACCCGTCTTCATCTGTGTTTCTACAGAAAGGGCAGAGCTATGCATCAGGGTCAGGGTTTTTAGCCCAATAGAAGCCGACCCCTTAATTAATGAACTTAAACTCTCCCAGTGTGTTAACACAGTCTGAAATTCGACCGATTAGCACAGAACCACTCAAGCATGATTTGACGGATTGGCACTGCTGGCTGTTCAAAATTCGACGGATTACCCTGTAATCAACCCAAGTTCATTGCAAGATGGACTCAATGATGGTCACTGCAAATAGCCCTATAAAACTATGCATGCAATTCATGCCTATAGATTTATCTTCAAAATGAGACAAAGATTACAAAAGACAAAACGTCACTTTGTAAGAAAGTGTCTTCGGAAGGTCTAAGTGTTGTGACTTTGTGATTCCAATCCCAGGTCCGAGTTTGTTGTTGATTGTATTGTGTACACACATGCCAGGCACCATAACATGATGATTCAACAGCCCTTGTCGGGGGACCCATCGACATTCTCTCCGACACAAAAGGGCCTAACCATTGTAATGAGTTGACCCTCATTTATTCATCTCATTCAAATCTGTTCCCATCAGTTTTGAATGAAAGTCTGTATGAATATTAATGTAAATCATGGAGATGATTACAAAAGCGTATTGTGGTATATCGGTAATACCATGCAGTTGTACTGAAAATGCATAGTTGATTCTTCAAACGTCTCTCCTCCCTTTATGATATCATATTTTGTTCAAACCATAAGTGTCAGTTTTATTCTTCAGTAGTAATGCAGGAAAATATTTGAATGTCAATACCGACACGTTTTTGTGAGGTGCTGTCTTTGTCGACATTTTAAGCTGTTGACTTCATATCCAGGCAAGCTTCAGTGGTTTGGCACAACTTGAGTTCACTCGGTGATCATAAATCTGATACTAATTTTCTGATAAGGTAATGGAGTAGTATGTTTATATCGCTCAAGTCAATTCTATTACAGAAACTACGCTGGCCAATATGTTCAGTATGATATATGGGACTTTCTACTTTCCAGTAAGACGGACACAAACCTGAGTAAAACCTGCAAGATCTATCCCCTGCCCCACATGTATGTTATCAAGGACCTTGTCCCGGTAAGTATGTCAGCCTATCATGTGATGTGAAAGTTTCACAACAATATTCTAGTTACAAAATGTTAACAATGTCTTTGATTGTGTTTATATTTATTGTGACTTTTGTGCTGAAAATAAGAGACAATTCAGCCTATTTATTGTTACACAGCTGAAGTAGGGGATGAGTTGCCTGCCATGCTGGTGGGGGACAGCCTTAAACCAGGGAAGGATCTATCTGCTGACAAGTGCCACCTGTAATATGTACTGCTCTGGTTGCAGTGGGGTGTATATGGGTGGAGTGTTATTTGTCTCTGTTTGCAGTTTGTTCATTGTGTTAACCTTCCTGCACTCTGATGTTATTTATTTCTGTAGGACATGAGCAACTTCTATGCCCAGTATCGTTCCATTGAACCGTACCTTCAGAAGAAGAATGAGACTGAGGCAGATGTTGGCAAAGAGCAGCACCTGCAGAGTGTGTCTGACCGGGCCAAGCTGGTAAGTTGCCTTAAGTAGGGTATTTCATGTAGCAATGAGTTCTTGTGTTGTTGTAGGCGCGAGCCTTGTTGGTAAATATCCTTACTCAGTGATTGTTGTTACATTTACCAGAGGCTCCAGTGGAACATTTCCTTGTGTTAAATGGGGAGGTGGGGTATATTAATGGTTAAAGGGTTTGCTTGTCTCGCTGAAGACCTGGGTTTGATTACCCACATGGGTACAATGTGTGAAGCCCATGTCTGGTGTCCCCCTCCGTGATGTTGCTGGAATGTTTCTGGAATATTGCTAAAAGCAGCGTAAATGCCTACTCACTCACTCACTCTGTGTTGAATGTCTAGCTGATGTGTGTTGTAATACAAGTCCATATGAACCCTGTGGCAGTTTGCTTGTATAAGATGTACATACAACATGCGGTCTGTGGTCGTTCCCAGGGCCCACCAGCTTTAGACGTAGGTATTTTCTATCTTTAAGGTATGAACATTAGGTTGGAGCAAATCTATTTAGCTCACTGTTAATATTAAAGTTCAATTGAATGTCATGTTAAATAGAATTACCATACTACTTTGCATTTGTGAAACATGTACTTTATGGTTTCCGAGATGTAAGACAAAGAAAGTGCTTAGGCTCCATGTTGTTGGTTGTGAAGATGTTGGTTGTGAAGACGTTGGTTGTGAAGATGTTGCCATGTGTTCCAGGATGGGCTGTACGAGTGTATCCTGTGTGCATGCTGCTCCACGTCCTGTCCTAGCTACTGGTGGAACTCGGACAAGTACCTGGGACCAGCTGTCCTCATGCAGGCTTACAGGTATATCATACACAAGGCACAATTAGGGCACAAATCATTGTCACAGTCAAGTCATGATTTCAGAAAGGCAAGGATCATATAACTTCTACACATGATCAGCTATACAATATATGTCTTTTGTTAACTGATAAACTTCGCGTTTTATGCTGCCAAGTGCATGAAATGTTGTCAGACATGAAGCTAATGCACCAAACTTGGAATGGCTTTTGAGCAAACCCGAACATACAGCTAGTTCTGCAATTGTTGTAAAACTTTAACGGGACTCATTGTTAGGTGTTGGGTTTTAATGTATTAAGTAAGCAGATAAAGAAATATCATATGATGTAATGCACAGCCAGTCATCATGCTTTTGAAGTCAGTGAAGTATGTATCCTGAATACTGATCTTAATCATAAAATCCATTAAGGCCTTGTGTCAGAAATGATAAATCATACATTTTGAAGGGCATTGTGAATACTGGCTCACTTTTCATACAAACAACACTTATTTTTATGTCATACTCATAGGTCATCCATGGTCTTAAATCAAACCTATCATGAATCAAATTCCTGACGTATTGTTGATTAAAAGCATCAATTGAGGGCACTGACTTAAGCAAAAGAACATGCATAAAGCAATTCCAGTTATGATGGCTGCTTGCCTGATATGTCAGCAGTATAATTAGTTGAGTTTGTTGTGTAGGTGGATGATTGATTCTCGGGATGACTTCACCGACGAACGGCTGGCCAAGATGGAGGACAAGTTCTCAGTTTACAGATGCCACACTATCATGAACTGTACCAAAACTTGTCCCAAGGTAAATACAACTGATGGTTCAACTGAACCCCTTCAAGTATAGGTTTACATCAGAAACTTTATAGAGGTCATAATACAAGTTTTTTGGGTTGGTGAACAGCTATATTTGGAATACCTTGTAGTAAGTGGCATAAGTTTAAATGCATAGTCCGTATTCTGGTACTGTACATGAATACTATAGTCCGAGGGAGGAGTGCAAAGAAAGGGACAGCCAGGTGTGCGAGAAAGGATGGAGACGGCACAGTACAGGTTCACGAAACAATAACTTTGTCGGCACTTGTGCACGTGCTTCTCTAACTTCTGGCTGTCCCTTTCTTTGCACTCCCCCCTCGTAACAAATAGTGAAATGTGTCCATATTTTAATGATAGTTTGTTAAACAACTTTTTTATTTTTAAGACATAAATTCTGCAAATAAATCACAGAGTTTGTGTGATGTTTTGATTATGATCAGCGTTTCATTGAGTATTATATGTTTATTAGTTTTCGAGTTAGATTGCAATTCATCAGTCCGCTTTTGAGCCAAACGGACTATAGGTGTGATAATCTCCTTATCATAAAATGTCAATCCTAAATTCTGTCATTGAAAAGCCTGTTATAATCTCTCAGAAGTTCTGAAATGTTCACATCAATATATGTGACATGTGATGATCTGTGATGAGTCAGCAATCGGTACACTTTGGAGTGAAACCTGTTTCTTAGGCAATATAGCAAATACACATTCGCCAACTATAAACTGCAGTTTTGCCATTCTTGGCCAGCAAGAGTAACTGCCCTTTGTCAAAGGGAAGCAACTCCAACCCTAGGCTTTGTGATGTGTTTACTTTGAATATGTGGTCTGTCTTCATGCAGATGGTGATAATGTCAAATTGAAACCAGGTAGCGATTCAGATATATTTCAAACATTTTCAGATGTTGATGTTTATTAATTGGGGAAAAAGACCTGAGCTACAAGAGGTTTACAAGCACCCGCATGGACAGTGATACCACTGGTTCTTACTGTTGAACAATATGTCCAAAGCTGCCCAAACTGGTGAACTTGTCTCAGCTCTGACATGATTCTTTGTTAACCGTTTTATTATGAGTCGGGGCCTGCAACTGTGTATTGTTTTAGTTTTGCACATTGCGTATGATTTCAGGGTCTGAATCCAGGACGGGCGATCGGAGAGATGAAGAAAATGCTCCTGTCCTACAACAAGAGTGCTGCAGCTCATGCATGATGATACAAGCACCAGCAGACTGTCACATGCAACCACAGGTCACCAGCTTTGCTGAGTGATCCTTCAACCAGCTATACTAGGACACTCATGCCCTTGCTTCACTGTCAGTCTGACCGTAGCAATGTAGTAACACAGACAATGTAGAATAAATGTCAAATGTTGAAGACTTGCATATGTTGCAGGTTGAATTCAATGGGTTTCAGATGTTATTTGGCAATGATGTTATTTCAAGGTATTTATGACACTGGTGTGAACATATATATTTGCGATTATTTTCAGTATACATGTATGTATATGCATGAAAGGTGGTTGAGGAGGACAGTGCTATTCTGCCTCAGAGTAAGGATGATTATGCTTGTTATGTTTGTGATATTGACTTGTTCATGTATTTTACTTGTTAAGCAGGTTGAGAAGAAGACCCTTTGATGCTGCCATCAAAAATCTGTTGGACATTTGCCTAGTTAGCTGTGGACAGTAATGTTGACTTCACTAAATCCACACATTCTTCTATGCAGCTACATCTTACACGGTGGCATTGGTCAGACCGTGTACTAGGTATCTAGTCACAGCTAAGGTTAACAAAATAAGTAAAGTTTGTGTGTGGAATAAATTGATTCTCATGACCAATTTATTTTGTTCGATATGTAAATGTCACAAATGTGACACTGTAATGAATTGGTTGCTGTGACATCTGCACTATTTGTTCCAAGGTTTGCCGAGGTACGTCAGGGAGGTGTGCAGGGAACCATGCACTACATAGAGCAGCCACCTTCCCTCTCGGACAGCACTTGCAGTTGATCTTCCTTAGTGGTGTCTTCATGGCCCTCGTGGACAATCAGTCTGCTATAGACCATGTTCTAATAGATGTGGAAACACTACTGCTAGGATCTTGTGGTCAGTTACATGGCTATCTGGTGTTAATGAACTGTGTTTCACTGACTTTTGCACTATTTCGACCAATGAACAAGACATTTTACACACAACACTTGTTTTAGGTTATTGTGTAAGTGTACATATATTTGTAGTGAATAAAACTTGGTCTATGCATAACTTTTGTTTCTGAGTAGTCAGTTCTACATCCTTGGTTGGCTTCAGGTTTTTATGACCTCATGTTATTCATCCTTCTATCAGGAATGAAATCGACATTAACATGGCATGTACGATCCCACCAATGTCCTCAGAAAGTTGTTGACAGATGACATGGCAGTCATATTTAAACTTCTAATTTCCTTCTTGGATATTTGTATTATGTATAATTTGAGACCTGATGATGGGCATGTGTTTGGTTTAGCATGTAGGGTGTACATGAAATGTCTTTGTGGCTCAGATCTGCGTGTTTGTTTGATTGTGTATAAGTACTGTTGTGCATAAATATCTACCATTGCTGGAGGATCAGACAACTTTCTTCCCTTGCTTCAGCCTTGCTTCGGCCCTACTTATGGAATGAGGTTCTATGTTTTTGGTCACCTTCAAGTTATTCGAAGATGCATTTCTGAAATTCACTGCTAATATCTCAGTATGACATTTTATTCTTGTTGAAATGCAAAATAATCTTTTTTGGAAATAAATTGTTTCATGTTAATGAAAGGCTGTGTTTTATCTGAAACATCGATTGCCCACCCTGAGATAGTAAGATTAGTATTTCAATATTCAATGGCTCGAGAGCCAGTGGTACTTGTTGTTACCCTGACTGGTGCTTGTCATTAAGGGAATAGAACAAGGAGTCACTAGAATGTGTCCGTGAGGTATCCATATTCAACTGGCATGCTATATGTGGGTTTGCAATATACAATTGGTCTAGTTGACCAAGCAGTCACACACATGCAAGTAAGATGATAAACACCACTTCACCTAATCCCATCTGTTTGAAAAACATGATCTTATATACACATGTAGTAGAATACCTGCTTGAGTATATCTAAAGTTAAACAATTGTTTAGTCATGGATTCAGAAGAAAAAGTAAGATGTCCGAGTTTCCCCCCTATTGCCACACAGAAGTGCCTTTACAACACAGGCCTCTTTTGGAACTTGCAAAGATGATGGTCAGTTTTTAATGTGCCAGTTTGTAACAAGCATCAGGGGAAACCTTAACTTGATTATGGAACATTTCTTGAAAGTGGCTGGGCTGGGAAAATATTATGATGTTCGAATATTTAAATCCTGGTAAAATAATAGTGTCAGATACAATTGCTTCCCTGCATCTAAATTCCTTTGAGTTGGATTATGAAGTTCATCCATATCAGATCTAAAGGTTTCCTCCGGTACAGCTACAAGAACATATGATATTGCTTGTATAACTGGATGTTTTATAAATGAATCCCCAGTAGTAGATCTGGGAGACGATCTGTGTGCAGCTGATTTACGAGTCGAATACACGCTGAAATGCAGTCTGGTTCCCTGGGCGTGTCATCTGAACAGGAGAGAGACAAACTTCTAAAAACGGAGATCTGCTTTTAAACAGCAAAAGTACGATAAACAACACTAGTTACATACATTTTTGAGATGCTGCTCACATACATAACATCATCTTCGTAGTCAGAGGTGTCTCAGTTCGCTGTGCAGAATTGTCTAGTCTTCATGTTTGCTGTCATACCGGTCTAGTGATGCAATATATAGTAGATCAAATGTTCCAAATAATTATTCCATCCGGGATTTGTTGATATGTCCAGTGATCGTTTCTGTCTCTTCTCTTTCGGTGTCGGGGCGTTGGGGTAGCCTAGTGGTTAAAGCGTTCGCTCGTCACGCTGAACACCCGGGTTCGATTCCCTATGTGGCTTCAATGTGTGTAGCCCATTTCTGGTGTCCCCCGCCGTGATATTGCTGGAATATTGCTAAAAGCGTTGTAACCATACCCATTCACGATTCCCCACATGGGTACAATGTGTGAAGCCAATTTGTGGTTGCCCCCACCGTGATATTGCTGGAATATTGCAAAAAGCGGCGTAAAACTAAATTCAGCCATTCCTTTGTGGTGTCGGCACGAAGAACCGGGTAATGTTTACACGCAGATGCACACACCTTGTCCCAGACTAACATCTAGTCTCTGAAATCAACATTTTACAGAAGGAAAAAACGATTTCGAAATCATGTTAATAAAATATGATAAATTGGAGCCCAGAGGCTTTCTTCATCCTGAAGCTGGTAATCTAGACTTGCCACACATTCTAGACATGTATTGAGGATATTTGTTTCAGGGTCGTTGCCGTGAGACTTTGCTCGTCTCATTACTTTTATAGGGTCACGTGCAATACCTAGGAGAACCGCATGCAAGGAAATCAGCAGCTCACATCAAGGTGTCTTGCATGTGTCGCCCAAGATGTGCAATCACCGGACTTCTCATCGACTCATCCTGAACATTTAGCGTCCTCAGTCCGACACAAGGAAACAATGCAGCGTTACTTGTTTCGTACCTCGGCGAAAAAAACCACTTTTCATTTTGTGTTTAACCTCGAAATGTGAGTGAGTATGGTTTTACGCCGCTTTTTAGCAATATTCCAGCAATATCACGGCGGGTCCTCGAAATGTGTATGAATAAATATACTTATAAGTTGGAAAAGAACCCGTATGGAGCAAATCCAAGGCAACAAACCTGACCAGGTCCTTCTAGATAAACCAAATGGAATTACTGAATTTCTTGTCATTTTGACCCAAATCTGCATGACAAGACACAACATGGCAAAAATATGGCCCTAAGTTGATGGTGAGCTTAACGAGCCTGTTCTGTATCAGGATCACCCGAACCTTCTTTGCTACATTCATTAATTTTAATCCTTAAAAGAGACAAGAGCCTGTCAACATAGTGAAGCCCATTTCTGGTGCTGAATTTCGTCCTGGACTGTATGCCTGTGTCAGTTGCTTCGTCGTTAGACACAGGGAAGTTCCGCACTGCTGGGTCCTAGCCCCACACCAGACAAGGAAGGTAAATTCAGCGCCCAATAAAAGATGACCTATTTCAATTGCATGGGTTTATCCACACTGCTGTATATACATTGTAGTGAGGGAACGCTTAGTCTACTCTGGAATACTGGAGCCACGAGGTGCCGTGTCATTACTGACACTGGACATTTTCACAGTCTTATGTTCGGACAAGTGTCCGTAGCACCTGACGAATATTGACTCTTCTTGTTACGTACGATACAGCAAACTACACGCAGGAGACGGAAACTAAATGACTGAATATTTCTAAAGCAGGAAGTAAATTTGCGTCGCGTCACGGCTGGGAGATCGGGCTCTGAAACACCATGCCGAATTGGCGAGCAGTGGCAACTAGCTCGGTGGTCCTGGGGGTTGGGTGTGTCCTGTCAGGATTCCTGACCACTACCTCGCAGCAGTAAGTACAGTTTGTCTAATTCCTGTTTGTTAAAGCACAAGCATATCACTACATACAGTACAGCTTGCCTACTTCATGTTTGTTAAAACATAAGTATATCACTACATACAGTGCAGCTCGCCTACTTCCTGTTTCTTAAAACACAAGTATATCACCACAGATAGTACAGCCTTTCTACTTCATGTCTGTTAAAAACAAGCATATCACTACAGATAGTACAGCTTTTCTACTTCATGTTTGTTAAACACAAGTATATCACCACAGATAGTACAGCTTTTCTACTTCATGTTTGTTAAACACAAGTATATCACTACAGATAGTACAGCTTTTCTACTTCATGTTTGTTAAACACAAGTATATCACTACAGATAGTACAGCTTTTTTACTTCATGTTTGTTAAAATCAAGCATATCACTACATACAGTACAGCTTGCCTGCTTCATGTCTGTTAAACACAAGTATATCACCACAGAAAGTACAGCTTTTCTACTTCATGTTTGTTAAACACAAGTATATCACCACAGATAGTACAGCTTTTCTACTTCATGTTTGTTAAACACAAGTATATCACTACAGATAGTACAGCTTTTCTACTTCATGTTTGTTAAACACAAGTATATCACTACAGATAGTACAGCTTTTCTACTTCATGTTTGTTAAACACAAGTATATCACTACAGATAGTACAGCTTTTCTACTTCATGTTTGTTAAACACAAGTATATCACTACAGATAGTACAGCTTTTTCTACTTCATGTTTGTTAAACACAAGTATATCACTACAGATAGTACAGCACTAAACACAGATAAACACAGATAGTACAGCTTTTCTACTTCATGTTTGTTAAACACAAGTATATCACTACAGATAGTACAGCTTTTCTACTTCATGTTTGTTAAACACAAGTATATCACTACAGATAGTACAGCTTTTCTACTTCATGTTTGTTAAAACACAAGTATATCACTACAGATAGTACAGCTTTTCTACTTCATGTTTGTTAAACACAAATTATATCACTACAGATAGTACAGCTTTTCTACTTCATGTTTGTTAAACACATATCACTACAGATAGTTACTTCATGTTTGTTAAACACAAGTATATCACTACATACAGTACATCTTTTCTACTTCATGTTTGTTAAAACACAAGCATATCACTACATACAGTACATCTTTTCTACTTCATGTTTGTTAAACACAAGTATATCACTACAGATAGTACAGCTTGCCTACTTGTTTGTTATGACTACTTCCTGGCTAAAATACTAAACGTTAGTGTGTTGGTCACAATAGTAATCAATTTCTTAAGTCAGCCCCCAAAATAGGTCTGTATGTGAACAATGTGTGGACGCCATGTCTACTATACACTAACCGGAAATTGGCGTTGTAGTAGACATGGCGTCCACATCTAGTACAACGTGTCTAATTTACATCTACTACTGTGTTTTGGTACAAGAATGTCAAGGCCCGGGATTCCCATAACAGATGTCTAGTATGGAAGCTGAGGTTTGTATTAAAGCTGCCATTTAATGTCAGTTGCTTATTACCGCCATCTGGGGGCGGTGGGGTAGCCTAGTGGTAAAAACGTTCGCTCCTCACGTCCTTCTCGAAAACCCATTCTCACTCTTTTTGCGGCGTAAAACGAAAGTCACTCACTATTGCCGCCATCTCATTATTTAATCTATATAATAAAATAAGGATATAATTCGCGACTAAATCTTTCCTTCACTAGGATGTCCGTGTTGACACGTGTCTTTACTTCCTCTCATATTACATGTCAGTATATATGCGGAGTAAGGTTCATAGTTTATCGACAGTTTGTTGGGGTGTATTCAGAGGGAAGAAATATTCCCTGAACAACACATGATACAATCGTCCGTACTTGTATTCCACTTTATGAAAATATTCAAGCAATATGACGATTTTGTAAATTGACGGTCTGCAAATTTGGTGGTCTGGACCAGATAATCCAGTGATTGACATAGTGAGCATCTATTTACTCTATTGCGATACGATGACAGGTATTAACCAAGTCCGAGAGCCTGACAACCCGATCCTGGTTGTCACCTCTATACGACAAACATGGGTCTCTCCATTACATTACAATGTACAAGGGTATTCTAGATCAGTCTTGCACTGCACCCAGACAGGGCCCAGAAAATGTTCCGGTGCATTTGTTTGTGTCAAGGATGTCATAAGGCATAAACATTTTACCTGTGTCGTTTGGCTGTGGATTCTAGTTGCCAGCTTTGTCATCCAACATGTCAGCGGTAACACACGTGATATTGCAGATTACTCTTTCTGAGACGGGTAAACATTCTGGTACACAGTTGGGGTTGAATCCCACCCGGGATTCTGAGAGAGGCACATAATCGCCAGGACGAAAGTAAATAACATAACCGCACCAGCCACCAAGCCTCGGTGTAATCCCAACCGTAACATTTGTTACATTTGACCACTTTCAAAAAACTATCTTACTAAGTGACTCCAGAGCATGGCTTATGTGAAACACACATTCGACTGACGTGAAGGTGACTGCTAAATGCATAACTGACCTTATGGCATTGAAATGAATGTCTCGACTGGAATATGCGTCCAGGAAAGACTCTAGAACACTTACCAACAGTCGTGCTGCCTCTTATCATCAACATGTATTTGATTTGCCAGATGGGCTGCACACGCCAACACTACAGGACGGCCTCGGTCACGGCTGCACACGTTCGACCACTCCTTCTTCATGGTAAGATCACCCATCTACCCACTCACCTACCTTACCAACCACACAACCACCAACCCACCCACCTACCTACCCACCCACCCACCGACCTACCTACCTACCTACTACCTTACTGCCTACCCATCTACCTACCTACCTACCCACCCGCCTACCTATCTCCCACCCACCCATCTACCTATCTCCCACCCACCCACCTTACTGCCTACCCATCTACCTACCACCCAACTACCTACCTACCAACCTACCTACCCACCCCACCTACCTACGTACCCACCAGCCTAAACACCGACCCAACCTACCTATCTACCTACCTACCTACATACCTATCTACATTCATACATACCTATCTACCCACCTACCTAAACACCCACCCAACCTACCTACCCACCCATCTACCCACCTACCTTGCTACCAACGTACCTACCCACCCCACCTACCTACCTACCTACCCATCAACCTAAACACCCACCCACCCACCTACTTGCCTACCTACTTACGGTACCAACATACCCACCTACCAATCTACCCACCTACCTACATACCCACCCAGCTATTTACCTACCTACCCACCTACTTACGGTACCAACCTACCTACCCACCTACTTACGGTACCAACATACCCACCTACCTACCCACCCATCTACCCACCTACCTACATACCCACCCAGGTATTTATTTACCTACCTACCTACCTAACTAACACACACACACACACACACACACACACACACACACACACACACACACACACACACACACACACACACACACACACACACACACACACACACACACACACACACACACACACACACACACACACACACACATACATACATACATACCTGGGTGCGGTGGGGGTAGCATAGTGGTTAAAGCGTTCGCTCGTCACGCCGAAGACCCGAATTCGATTCTCCACAGGGGTACAAGGTGTGAAGCCCATACCCGCCGTGATATTGCTGAAATATTGCTAAATGCGGCGTAAAACCCAACTCACTCACTCACCAACCTAACTACTGACCTAATTACCTATATTTACCTACCTACTTACAGTACCCACCTACCCACCAACTTCGTATTTTCGCGTGTGAGAACATCTCGGTAAATCACACGTACATAGCCTTCTTGACATGTCGCCACGCAATGTAATATTAACGTCTGTTTCAGCAAACATTCCTATTCCTAGGCCAACTGTCGTGCCTTGGACTTCACTCCATCATACGTAAAATACGCGGTCCGCAACCTGCTGTAGAGGAGGACCAGGTGCCAGATGGAAGAGTCGCGGCCCAGAGGCGGGCTAGAGCAAGAAATAAGATGGAAGAAAATAGAAAGCAAAACCCTCAAGTTAGGAATGAAAGGTCCATAGAGGAGGAGCTCGTCGAAGCAGCAGTGGACGTGAGGGTGCGTGGGAGAGAAGACAAAACCGTAAAGGACGCTGCGGGTAAGTCATCATCAACATGTCTTCATCGTCTTGTAGATATCGGACGAGCTGGCATATTACTTCAGATCTATTTATGGCGGATTTTATAATTACACTTGACATGAAATACCGTTTGTTTTTGTCCTTTTGTAAACTTAAATAATCAGAGACAATTAATGGGACCACTTTGCTGAATACCAAGAGATTTTTATAAAGGGAAATATGCCACTGTTTATACTCAGCAATACAATTGGCGGCCAGGAGGAAACATGAAGTCCTTCCCCAAACCATTGTGAGGAACTAGGGGAGAGTGTGCGCCCAGCACCGATGCTGGTCAATAAAGGCGACTACATTTGCCAGTTTGTTTGTTGTAGTTACTTTCCTTTGCAAGAGTGAGTGAGTTTAGTTTTACGCCACTTTAGCAATATTCCAGCAATATCACGGCTGGGGACACCAGAGGTGGCCTTCACACTTTGTTCCCATGTGGGGAATCGAACCCGGGTCTTCGGCTTGACGTGCGAACGCTTTAACAACTAGGCACCACCACCCTTCGCAAGATAGGGAATCTGAGTTTCGTTAGTTTCGTTTCTTTGAGTTGTTTTCAAAAAACGTACCTTCATTCAAATGAAAACAATTAATTAAAGTTCGTAACTGAAAATACATCCACGTTACAATAACGTTTGTTTAGGGGATATTATTGAATTTATAAAACAACTTTGTTAATCAAAACATGCTCTTCCATAATGTGTTCACGTCATAATGTGTAAGTGAATGCTGAATCGACGTCAAGCCAGCATGGTATTCAGTTGTTTTGTTTCGGAAAAATATGATTGCTTCCGTCACATTACGGGAGTGATAATCTTCGTTACATAGGGGAAGATGTCCGTGGACAGGTTCAGGCAGCCGGGGATGGAGTTATCGGGGGTCCCGTGGTCGGCGTTCAGGTGGAGGAGACGGAGGAGGGCCTGAGACAGAGGCGCCAGAGGGAACAGAGAGAACAGATGATACGAGAAGCAGGCCCCAGGAGAGGACCCAGGCTGGCCAGAAAAATTAAACCAAAGGACAAAAAGGAATACAACAAGATTATATTTCTGCCATGTGCGCTCTGCGACTTTGCAAGAACAGGGTTACTGTTTATTGGACTGCGTCAGACATTCCCTAGTAGTTTCATCATGCTGCAGGGTGAGTGGTATGTGGGATCTACCCCACCCAAACACATTTGGGAACCGTCCTCTACCATTATCAAGTTTTATGAAACTGTACGTATTTCATTCGATATCAATAAAAAGGTAAAGGGGTTTTAATAAATACAATACCATACAACAGCGATTGGACAATAACACAGCGAGGATTCCATCTGAGATTATTTCATGAGGACAAGCTAGAGACATGTTTGAATCGAACTCATTATTACGTGATATTATAATTGTTTGAAGGTGTTGGGTTGCTGGCAACATGTACATTGACCGTGGCGTTTGTTGGCCGCGAAAAGACCGTGCGTAAACTGCAGTGGGTTGGTGCCTCGATATGTGCTGTGGGACTGGCGGTGATCGGCCTGAGGGACTATGTGTGGGGGAAGGACAACACATATGACCCGTACGGGATAGCTGCCGGTGAGTTATTGTGCGGTATGTAAACATGTAAAACATTGAATAATTGTTTGCAAAAAGTCAAATTGTTGGATGTTTATTTTCTTGACTGAATGTAGCCTTCGGGATGGTATGCTCTTAATGACGGGAGCGAGACGCCTAGCTAGATTCACAATCAAAATGTGTCTGCCAGTTCCAATCCCAGATTCTGACTGATGGTGATTCGCGATTTCTCAGCACCATGCACCACTTTACCAAACTGTGATACGCATCACTCTTCTCCTACCTAAAGCTGACACACACCAGTAAGGCTACAGTACTACTGAGATCAACATTGGATCCAACTCTCTCACTAGTGACTATGGTCGGTTTTTTCAGGGGACCTGCTGATTGTCATGGCACAGCTGATGACGTCAATTCAGGTGATCCTTGAGCAGCGCTTTGTGAAGAAACACGATATAGATCCACTTGTGGCTGTTGGACTTGAAGGTATGCAGTGAATATAAGCAGGATGTGAAACACAAGGTATCAGAGCGCCACGGTAAAGCCTATATTTGTTTCACGTGTACTCGATGTCACACACTACTGGTATGTTTATTGTTCTGTGGGGTTTGTAAGCTCAGAGGGGTTTTGAAGAACTGCTTTTTCGCCAACGTGCAGAGTAAACGGCATGGGCGGATCCAAGAATGTGGAAAAGGGAGGGGGGGACCCCCTGACCCCCTTGGCTCCGCCAACGCCAAAAAAATCTTCAATGTGGTCATAAGTCATTTCCCCTGAAACCCACCCACCCCCAACCCTTGGATCCGCCCATGAACGGGTGTGTTATATACCATATAATGGTTTTAATTTATCCCAGAGTAGATGTGAATATACACACTGCTACAAATCACATTACTGTTGTTGTGAAAATTTGAAATGCAAGGGGCGGTGGTGTAGCCTAATGACTAAAGAACCGGGTTCGATTCCCCACAATGTGTGAAGCCCATTTCTGGTGTCCCCCGCCGTGATATTGCTGGAATAATGATAAAAGCGGCGTAAAGCCATAGTCACTCATTCACTCACAATTAAAGTCCAATTTCTTGAAGGCGTGCTTATGAATAATCAAAAAGCTCATTCCGACCTTAAGTTTCTTTCAGAAGTGTCTACCAGGATCACGGCTCTTTGTGACATGGAGCTACGTTGTAATGTCGAAACCTCTCATTCTGAATTCCATGCTGTATTATCCATAGTGTTTATTATTACGTCAGAAATATGATGCTTAAATCATCACAATTTCACTCGCAACATACAGCATCAGAAACTGTAACCTCTTAATGATTTGTAGGTATACACAGGGCACTGTAACCTCTGCTATTTGTAGGTATACACAGGACACTAACCTCTGTGTCAATTGTAGGTATACGCAGGACACTGTAACCTCTGTGTCAATTGTAGGTATACACAGGACACTAACCTCTGTGTCAATTGTAGGTATACACAGGACACTGTAACCTCAGTGTCAATTGTAGGTATACATAGGACACTGTAACCTCTGTGTCAATTGTAGGTATACACAGGACACTAACCTCTGTGTCAATTGTAGGTATACACAGAATACTAACCTCTGTGTCAATTGTAGGTATAAACAGGACACTAACCTCTGTGTCAATTGTAGGTATACACAGGACACTGTAACCTCTGTGTCAATTGTAGGTATACACAGGACACTAACCTCTGTGTCAATTGTAGTTATACACAGGACACTGTAACCTCTGTGTCAATTGTAGGTATACACAGGACACTGTAACCTCTGTGTCAATTGTAGGTATACACAGGACACTGTAACCTCTGTGTCCATTGTAAGTTACCCAGGACACTGTAACCTCTGTGTCAATTGTAGGTATACACAGGACACTAACCTCTGTGTCTATTGTAGGTATACACAGGATACTGTAACCTCTGTGTCAATTGTAGGTATACACGGGACACTGTAACCTCTGTGTCAATTGTAGGTATACACAGGACACTGTAACCTCTGTGTCAATTGTAGGTATACACAGGACACTGTAACCTCTGTGTCAATTGTAGGTATACACAGGACACTAACCTCTGTGTCTATTGTAGGTATACACAGGATACTGTAACCTCTGTGTCAATTGTAGGTATACACGGGACACTGTAACCTCTGTGTCAATTGTAGGTATACACAGGACACTGTAACCTCTGTGTCAATTGTAGGTATACACAGGACACTGTAACCTCTGTGTCAATTGTAGGTATACACAGGATACAGTAACCTCTGTGTCAATTGTAGCTATACACAGGACACTGTAACCTCTGTGTCAATTGTAGGTATACACAGGACACTGTAACCTCTGTGTCAATTGTAGGTATACACAGGACACTAACCTCTGTGTCTATTGTAGGTATACACAGGATACTGTAACCTCTGTGTCAATTGTAGGTATACACGGGACACTGTAACCTCTGTGTCAATTGTAGGTATACACAGGACACTGTAACCTCTGTGTCAATTGTAGGTATACACAGGACACTGTAACATCTGTGTCCATTGTAAGTTACACAGGACACTGTAACCTCTGTGTCAATTGTAGGTATACACAGGACACTGTAACCTCTGTGTAAATTGTAGGTATACACAGGGCCCTGTAACCTCTGTGTCAATTGTAGGTATACACAGGACACTAACCTCTGTGTCAATTGTAGGTATACACAGGACACTGTAACCTCTGTGTCAATTGTAGGTATACACAGGACACTGTAACCTCTGTGTCAATTGTAGCTATACACAGGACACTAACCTCTGTGTCTGTGTATCACCTCTGTGTCAATTGTAGGTATACACAGGACACTGTAACCTCTGTGTCAATTGTAGGTATACACAGGACACTAACCTCTGTGTCAATTGTAGGTATACACAGGACACTAACCTCTGTGTCAATTGTAGGTATACACAGGACACTGTAACCTCTGTGTCAATTGTAGGTATACACAGGACACTGTAACCTCTGTGTCAATTGTAGGTATACACAGGACACTGTAACCTCTGTGTCAATTGTAGGTATACACAGGACTCTGTGTCTGTATAACCTCTGTGTCAATTGTAGGTATACACAGGACACTGTAACCTCTGTGTCAATTGTAGGTATACACAGGACACTGTAACCTCTGTGTCAATTGTAGGTATACACAGGACACTGTAACCTCTGTGTCAATTGTAGGTATACACAGGACACTGTAACCTCTGTGTCAATTGTAGGTATACACAGGACACTGTAACCTCTGTGTCAATTGTAGGTGTAACTGTAACCTCTGTGTCAATTGTAGGTATACACAGGACACTGTAACCTCTGTGTCAATTGTAGGTATACACAGGACACTGTAACCTCTGTGTCAATTGTAGGTATACACAGGACACTGTAACCTCTGTGTCAATTGTAGGTATACACAGGACACTGTAACCTCTGTGTCAATTGTAGGTACACAGGACACTGTAACCTCTGTGTCAATTGTAGGTATACACAGGACACTAACCTCTGTGTCAATTGTAGGTATACACAGGACACTGTAACCTCTGTGTCAATTGTAGGTATACACAGGACACTGTAACCTCTGTGTCAATTGTAGGTATACACAGGTCACTGTAACAGGACTCTGTGTCAATTGTAGGTATACACAGGACACTGTAACCTCTGTGTCAATTGTAGGTATACACAGGACACTGTAACCTCTGTGTCAATTGTAGGTATACACAGGACACTGTAACCTCTGTGTCAATTGTAGGTATACACAGGACACTGTAACCTCTGTGTCAATTGTAGGTATACACAGGACACTGTAACCTCTGTGTCAATTGTAGGTATACACAGGACACTGTAACCTCTGTGTCAATTGTAGGTATACACAGGACACTGTAACCTCTGTGTCAATTGTAGGTATACACAGGACACTGTAACCTCTGTGTCAATTGTAGGTATACACAGGACACTGTAACCTCTGTGTCAATTGTAGGTATACACAGGACACTGTAACCTCTGTGTCAATTGTAGGTATACACAGGACACTGTAACCTCTGTGTCAATTGTAGGTATACACAGGACACTGTAACCTCTGTGTCAATTGTAGGTATACACAGGACACTGTAACCTCTGTGTCAATTGTAGGTATACACAGGACACTGTAACCTCTGTGTCAATTGTAGGTATACACAGGACACTGTAACCTCTGTGTCAATTGTAGGTATACACAGGACACTGTAACCTCTGTGTCAATTGTAGGTATACACAGGACACTGTAACCTCTGTGTCAATTGTAGGTATACACAGGACACTGTAACCTCTGTGTCAATTGTAGGTATACACAGGACACTGTAACCTCTGTGTCAATTGTAGGTATACACAGGACACTGTAACCTCTGTGTCAATTGTAGGTATACACAGGGCCCTGTAACCTCTGTGTCAATTGTAGGTATACACAGGACACTGTAACCTCTGTGTCAATTGTAGGTATACACAGGACACTGTAACCTCTGTGTCAATTGTAGGTATACACAGGATACAGTAACCTCTGTGTCAATTGTAGCTATACACAGGACACTGTAACCTCTGTGTCAATTGTAGGTATACACAGGACACTGTAACCTCTGTGTCAATTGTAGGTATACACAGGACACTAACCTCTGTGTCTATTGTAGGTATACACAGGATACTGTAACCTCTGTGTCAATTGTAGGTATACACGGGACACTGTAACCTCTGTGTCAATTGTAGGTATACACAGGACACTGTAACCTCTGTGTCAATTGTAGGTATACACAGGACACTGTAACATCTGTGTCCATTGTAAGTTACACAGGACACTGTAACCTCTGTGTCAATTGTAGGTATACACAGGACACTGTAACCTCTGTGTAAATTGTAGGTATACACAGGGCCCTGTATACTCTGTGTCAATTGTAGGTATACACAGGACACTAACCTCTGTGTCAATTGTAGGTATACACAGGACACTGTAACCTCTGTGTCAATTGTAGGTATACACAGGACACTGTAACCTCTGTGTCAATTGTAGGTATACACAGGGCCCTGTATACTCTGTGTCAATTGTAGGTATACACAGGACACTAACCTCTGTGTCAATTGTAGGTATACACAGGATACTGTAACCTCTGTGTCAATTGTAGGTATACACGGGACACTGTAACCTCTGTGTCAATTGTAGGTATACACAGGACACTGTAACCTCTGTGTCAATTGTAGGTATACACAGGACACTGTAACCTCTGTGTCCATTGTAAGTTACACAGGACACTGTAACCTCTGTGTCAATTGTAGGTATACACAGGACACTGTAACCTCTGTGTAAATTGTAGGTATACACAGGGCACTGTATACTCTCTGTGTCAATTGTAGGTATACACAGGACACTAACCTCTGTGTCAATTGTAGGTATACACAGGACACTGTAACCTCTGTCTCAATTGTAGGTATACACAGGACACTGTAACCTCTGTGTCAATTGTAGGTATACACAGGGCCCTGTATACTCTGTGTCAATTGTAGGTATACACAGGACACTGTAACCTCTGTGTCAATTGTAGGTATACACAGGGCCCTGTATACTCTGTGTCAATTGTAGGTATACACAGGACACTAACCTCTGTGTCAATTGTAGGTATACACAGGACACTAACCTCTGTGTCAATTGTAGGTATACACAGGACACTGTAACCTCTGTGTCAATTGTAGGGTATACACAGGACACTGTAACCTCTGTGTCAATTGTAGGTATACACAGGGCACTGTAACCTCTGTGTCAATTGTAGGTATACACAGGACACTGTAACCTCTGTGTCAATTGTAGGTATACACAGGACACTGTAACCTCTGTGTCAATTGTAGGTATACACAGGACACTGTAACCTCTGTGTCAATTGTAGGTATACACAGGACACTGTAACCTCTGTGTCAATTGTAGGTATACACAGGACACTGTAACCTCTGTGTCAATTGTAGGTATACACAGGACACTGTAACCTCTGTGTCAATTGTAGGTATACACAGGACACTGTAACCTCTGTGTCAATTGTAGGTATACACAGGACACTGTAACCTCTGTGTCAATTGTAGGTATACACAGGACACTGTAACCTCTGTGTCAATTGTAGGTATACACAGGACACTGTAACCTCTGTGTCAATTGTAGGTATACACAGGACACTGTAACCTCTGTGTCAATTGTAGGTATACACAGGACACTAACCTCTGTGTCAATTGTAGGTATACACAGGATACTGTAACCTCTGTGTCAATTGTAGGTATACACGGGACACTGTAACCTCTGTGTCAATTGTAGGTATACACAGGACACTGTAACCTCTGTGTCAATTGTAGGTATACACAGGACACTGTAACATCTGTGTCCATTGTAGGTATACACAGGACACTGTAACCTCTGTGTCAATTGTAGGTATACACAGGACACTGTAACCTCTGTGTCAATTGTAGGTATACACAGGACACTGTAACCTCTGTGTCAATTGTAGGTATACACAGGACACTAACCTCTGTGTCAATTGTAGGTATACACAGGACACTGTAACCTCTGTGTCAATTGTAGGTATACACAGGACACTGTAACCTCTGTGTCAATTGTAGGTATACACAGGACACTGTAACCTCTGTGTCAATTGTAGGTATACACAGGACACTGTAACCTCTGTGTCAATTGTAGGTATACACAGGACACTGTAACCTCTGTGTCAATTGTAGGTATATACACAGGACACTGTAACCTCTGTGTCAATTGTAGGTATACACAGGACACTGTAACCTCTGTGTCAATTGTAGGTATACACAGGACACTGTAACCTCTGTGTCAATTGTAGGTATACACAGGACACTGTAACCTCTGTGTCAATTGTAGGTATACACAGGACACTGTAACCTCTGTGTCAATTGTAGGTATACACAGGACACTGTAACCTCTGTGTCAATTGTAGGTATACACAGGGACACTGTAACCTCTGTGTCAATTGTAGGTATACACAGGACACTGTAACCTCTGTGTCAATTGTAGGTATACACAGGACACTGTAACCTCTGTGTCAATTGTAGGTATACACAGGACACTGTAACCTCTGTGTCAATTGTAGGTATACACAGGACACTGTAACTCTGTGTCAATTGTAGGTATACACAGGACACTGTAACCTCTGTGTCAATTGTAGGTATACACAGGACACTGTAACCTCTGTGTCAATTGTAGGTATACACAGGACACTGTAACCTCTGTGTCAATTGTAGGTATACACAGGACACTGTAACCTCTGTGTCAATTGTAGGTATACACAGGACACTGTAACCTCTGTGTCAATTGTAGGTATACACAGGACACTGTAACCTCTGTGTCAATTGTAGGTATACACAGGACACTGTAACCTCTCTGTGTCAATTGTAGGTATACACAGGGCCCTGTAACCTCTGTGTCAATTGTAGGTATACACAGGACACTGTAACCTCTGTGTCAATTGTAGGTATACACAGGACACTGTAACCTCTGTGTCAATTGTAGGTATACACAGGACACTGTAACCTCTGTGTCAATTGTAGGTATACACAGGACTGTAACTGTAACCTCTGTGTCAATTGTAGGTATACACAGGACACTGTAACCTCTGTGTCAATTGTAGGTATACACAGGACACTGTAACCTCTGTGTCAATTGTAGGGTATACACAGGACACTGTAACCTCTGTGTCAATTGTAGGTATACACAGGACACTGTAACCTCTGTGTCAATTGTAGGTATACACAGGACACTGTAACCTCTGTGTCAATTGTAGGTATACACAGGACACTGTAACCTCTGTGTCAATTGTAGGTATACACAGGACACTGTAACCTCTGTGTCAATTGTAGGTATACACAGGACACTAACCTCTGTGTCAATTGTAGGTATACACAGGACACTGTAACCTCTGTGTCAATTGTAGGTATACACAGGACACTGTAACCTCTGTGTCAATTGTAGGTATACACAGGACACTGTAACCTCTGTGTCAATTGTAGGTATACACAGGACACTGTAACCTCTGTGTCAATTGTAGGTATACACAGGACACTGTAACCTCTGTGTCAATTGTAGGTATACACAGGACACTAACCTCTGTGTCAATTGTAGGTATACACAGGACACTGTAACCTCTGTGTCAATTGTAGGTATACACAGGACACTGTAACCTCTGTGTCAATTGTAGGTATACACAGGACACTGTAACCTCTGTGTCAATTGTAGGTATACACAGGACACTGTAACCTCTGTGTCAATTGTAGGTATACACAGGACACTGTAACCTCTGTGTCAATTGTAGGTATACACAGGACACTGTAACCTCTGTGTCAATTGTAGGTATACACAGGACACTGTAACCTCTGTGTCAATTGTAGGTATACACAGGACACTGTAACCTCTGTGTCAATTGTAGGTATACACAGGACACTGTAACCTCTGTGTCAATTGTAGGTATACACAGGACACTGTAACCTCTGTGTCAATTGTAGGTATACACAGGACACTGTAACCTCTGTGTCAATTGTAGGTATACACAGGACACTGTAACCTCTGTGTCAATTGTAGGTATACACAGGGCCACTGTAACCTCTGTGTCAATTGTAGGTATACACAGGACACTAACCTCTGTGTCAATTGTAGGTATACACAGGACACTGTAACCTCTGTGTCAATTGTAGGTATACACAGGACACTGTAACCTCTGTGTCAATTGTAGGTATACACAGGACACTGTAACCTCTGTGTCAATTGTAGGTATACACAGGACACTGTAACCTCTGTGTCAATTGTAGGTATACACAGGACACTGTAACCTCTGTGTCAATTGTAGGTATACACAGGACACTGTAACCTCTGTGTCAATTGTAGGTATACACAGGACACTGTAACCTCTGTGTCAATTGTAGGTATACACAGGACACTGTAACCTCTGTGTCAATTGTAGGTATACACAGGACACTGTAACCTCTGTGTCAATTGTAGGTATACACAGGACACTGTAACCTCTGTGTCAATTGTAGGTATACACAGGACACTGTAACCTCTGTGTCAATTGTAGGTATACACAGGACACTGTAACCTCTGTGTCAATTGTAGGTATACACAGGACCTGTAACCTCTGTGTCAATTGTAGGTATACACAGGACACTGTAACCTCTGTGTCAATTGTAGGTATACACAGGACACTGTAACCTCTGTGTCAATTGTGTACAGGTATACACAGGACACTGTAACCTCTGTGTCAATTGTAGGTATACACAGGACACTGTAACCTCTGTGTCAATTGTAGGTATACACAGGACACTGTAACCTCTGTGTCAATTGTAGGTATACACAGGACACTGTAACCTCTGTGTCAATTGTAGGTATACACAGGACACTGTAACCTCTGTGTCAATTGTAGGTATACACAGGACACTGTAACCTCTGTGTCAATTGTAGGTATACACAGGACACTGTAACCTCTGTGTACACAGGATTAACCTCTGTGTCAAGGTATACACAGGACACTGTAACCTCTGTGTCTGTGTCAATTGTCAATTGTAGGTATACACAGGACACTGTAACCTCTGTGTCAATTGTAGGTATACACAGGACACTGTAACCTCTGTGTCAATTGTAGGTATACACAGGACACTGTAACCTCTGTGTCAATTGTAGGTATACACAGGACACTGTAACCTCTGTGTCAATTGTAGGTATACACAGGACACTGTAACCCTCTGTGTCAATTGTAGGTATACACAGGACACTGTAACCTCTGTGTCAATTGTAGGTATACACAGGACACTGTAACCTCTGTGTCAATTGTAGGTATACACAGGACACTGTAACCTCTGTGTCAATTGTAGGTATACACAGGACACTAACCTCTGTGTCAATTGTAGGTATACACAGGACACTGTAACCTCTGTGTCAATTGTAGGTATACACAGGACACTGTAACCTCTGTGTCAATTGTAGGTATACACAGGACACTGTAACCTCTGTGTCAATTGTAGGTATACACAGGACACTGTAACATCTGTGTCCATTGTAAGTTACACAGGACACTGTAACCTCTGTGTCAATTGTAGGTATACACAGGACACTGTAACCTCTGTGTCAATTGTAGGTATACACAGGGCACTGTATACTCTGTGTCAATTGTAGGTATACACAGGACACTAACCTCTGTGTCAATTGTAGGTATACACAGGACACTGTAACCTCTGTGTCAATTGTAGGTATACACAGGACACTGTAACCTCTGTGTCAATTGTAGGTATACACAGGACACTGTAACCTCTGTGTCAATTGTAGGTATACACAGGACACTGTAACCTCTGTGTCAATTGTAGGTATACACAGGACACTGTAACCTCTGTGTCAATTGTAGGTATACACAGGACCTCTGTGTCTGTACAGGACCCTGTAACCTCTGTGTCAATTGTAGGTATACACAGGACACTAACCTCTGTGTCAACAGGACACAGGACACTAACCTCTGTGTCAATTGTAGGTATACACAGGACACTGTAACCTCTGTGTCAATTGTAGGTATACACAGGACACTGTAACCTCTGTGTCAATTGTAGGTATACACAGGACACTGTAACCTCTGTGTCAATTGTAGGTATACACAGGACACTGTAACCTCTGTGTCAATTGTAGGTATACACAGGACACTGTAACCTCTGTGTCAATTGTAGGTATACACAGGACACTGTAACCTCTGTGTCAATTGTAGGTATACACAGGACACTAACCTCTGTGTCAATTGTAGGTATACACAGGACACTGTAACCTCTGTGTCAATTGTAGGTATACACAGGACACTGTAACCTCTGTGTCAATTGTAGGTATACACAGGACACTGTAACCTCTGTGTCAATTGTAGGTATACACAGGACACTAACCTCTGTGTCAATTGTAGGTATACACAGGACACTGTAACCTCTGTGTCAATTGTAGGTATACACAGGACACTGTAACCTCTGTGTCAATTGTAGGTATACACAGGACACTGTAACCTCTGTGTCAATTGTAGGTATACACAGGACACTGTAACCTCTGTGTCAATTGTAGGTATACACAGGACACTGTAACCTCTGTGTCAATTGTAGGTATACACAGGACACTGTAACCTCTGTGTCAATTGTAGGTATACACAGGACACTGTAACCTCTGTGTCAATTGTAGGTATACACAGGACACTGTAACCTCTGTGTGTCAATTGTGTAGGCTATACACAGGACACTGTAACCTCTGTGTCAATTGTAGGTATACACAGGACACTGTAACCTCTGTGTCAATTGTAGGTATACACAGGACACTAACCTCTGTGTCAATTGTAGGTATACACAGGACTGTAACTCTGTAACCTCTGTGTCAATTGTAGGTTGTATACACAGGACACTGTAACCTCTGTGTCAATTGTAGGTATACACAGGACACTGTAACCTCTGTGTCAATTGTAGGTATACACAGGACACTGTAACCTCTGTGTCAATTGTAGGTATACACAGGACACTGTAACCTCTGTGTCAATTGTAGGTATACACACAGGACACTGTAACACTCTGTGTCAATTGTAGGTATACACAGGACACTGTAACCTCTGTGTCAATTGTAGGTATACACAGGACACTGTAACCTCTGTGTCAATTGTAGGTATACACAGGACACAATTGTAACCTCTGTGTCAATTGTAGGTATACACAGGACACTGTAACCTCTGTGTCAATTGTAGGTATACACAGGACACTGTAACCTCTGTGTCAATTGTAGGTATACACAGGACACTGTAACCTCTGTGTCAATTGTAGGTATACACAGGACACTGTAACCTCTGTGTCAATTGTAGGTATACACAGGACACTAACCTCTGTGTCAATTGTAGGTATACACAGGACACTGTAACCTCTGTGTCAATTGTAGGTATACACAGGACACTGTAACCTCTGTGTCAATTGTAGGTATACACAGGACACTGTAACCTCTGTGTCAATTGTAGGTATACACAGGACACTGTAACCTCTGTGTCAATTGTAGGTATACACAGGACACTGTAACCTCTGTGTCAATTGTAGGTATACACAGGACACTGTAACCTCTGTGTCAATTGTAGGTATACACAGGGCCCTGTATACTCTGTGTCAATTGTAGGTATACACAGGACACTAACCTCTGTGTCAATTGTAGGTATACACAGGACACTGTAACCTCTGTCTCAATTGTAGGTATACACAGGACACTGTAACCTCTGTGTCAATTGTAGCTATACACAGGGCCCTGTATACTATGTGTCAATTGTAGGTATACACAGGACACTGTAACCTCTGTGTCAATTGTAGGTATACACAGGGCCCTGTATACTCTGTGTCAATTGTAGGGATACACAGGACACTAACCTCTGTGTCAATTGTAGGTATACACAGGACACTAACCTCTGTGTCAATTGTAGGTATACACAGGACACTGTAACCTCTGTGTCAATTGTAGGTATACACAGGACACTAACCTCTGTGTCAATTGTAGGTATACACAGGACACTAACCTCTGTGTCAATTGTAGGTATACACAGGACACTGTAACCTCTGTGTCAATTGTAGGTATACACAGGACACTGTAACCTCTGTGTCAATTGTAGGTATACACAGGACACTGTAACCTCTGTGTCAATTGTAGGTATACACAGGACACTGTAACCTCTGTGTCAATTGTAGGTATACACAGGACACTGTAACCTCTGTGTCAATTGTAGGTATACACACAGGACACTGTAACCTCTGTGTCAATTGTAGGTATACACAGGACACTGTAACCTCTGTGTCAATTGTAGGTATACACAGGACACTGTAACCTCTGTGTCAATTGTAGGTATACACAGGATACTGTAACCTCTGTGTCAATTGTAGCTATACACAGGACACTGTAACCTCTGTGTCAATTGTAGGTATACACAGGACACTGTAACCTCTGTGTCAATTGTAGGTATACACAGGACACTAACCTCTGTGTCAATTGTAGGTATACACAGGATACTGTAACCTCTGTGTCAATTGTAGGTATACACGGGACACTGTAACCTCTGTGTCAATTGTAGGTATACACAGGACACTGTAACCTCTGTGTCAATTGTAGGTATACACAGGACACTGTAACATCTGTGTCCATTGTAAGTTACACAGGACACTGTAACCTCTGTGTCAATTGTAGGTATACACAGGACACTGTAACCTCTGTGTAAATTGTAGGTATACACAGGGCCCTGTATACTCTGTGTCAATTGTAGGTATACACAGGACACTAACCTCTGTGTCAATTGTAGGTATACACAGGACACTGTAACCTCTGTGTCAATTGTAGGTATACACAGGACACTGTAACCTCTGTGTCAATTGTAGGTATACACAGGACACTGTAACCTCTGTGTCAATTGTAGGTATACACAGGACACTAACCTCTGTGTCAATTGTAGGTATACACAGGACACTGTAACCTCTGTGTCAATTGTAGGGGATACACCTCTGTGTCATTGTAGGTAACCTCTGTGTCAATTGTAGGTATACACAGGACACTGTAACCTCTGTGTCAATTGTAGGTATACACAGGACACTGTAACCTCTGTGTCAATTGTAGGTATACACAGGACACTGTAACCTCTGTGTCAATTGTAGGTATACACAGGGACTACTAACCTCTGTGTCAATTGTAGGTATACACAGGACACTGTAACCTCTGTGTCAATTGTAGGTATACACAGGACACTGTAACCTCTGTGTCAATTGTAGGTATACACAGGACACTGTAACCTCTGTGTCAATTGTAGGTATACACAGGACACTGTAACCTCTGTGTCAATTGTAGGTATACACAGGACACTGTAACCTCTGTGTCAATTGTAGGTATACACAGGACACTGTAACCTCTGTGTCAATTGTAGGTATACACAGGACACTGTAACCTCTGTGTCAATTGTAGGTATACACAGGACACTATAACCTCTGTGTCAATTGTAGGTATACACAGGACACAGGACACTGTAACCTCTGTGTCAATTGTAGGTATACACAGGACACTAACCTCTGTGTCAATTGTAGGTATACACAGGATACTGTAACCTCTGTGTCAATTGTAGGTATACACAGGACACTAGCCTCTGTGTCAATTGCAGGTTAACACAGTGCCCTGTAACCTCTGTGTCAATTGTAGGTATACACAGGACACTAGCCTCTGTGTCAATTGTAGGTATACACAGGACCCTGTAACCTCTGTGTCAATTGTAGGTATACACAGGACACTCTAACCTCTGTGTCAATTGTAGGTATACACAGGACACTGTAACCTCTGTGTCAATTGTAGGTATACACAGGACACTAACCTCTGTGTCAATTGTAGGTATACACAGGACACTGTAACCTCTGTGTCAATTGTAGGTATACACAGGACACTGTAACCTCTGTGTCAATTGTAGGTATACACAGGACCCTGTAACCTCTGTGTCAATTGTAGGTATACACAGGACACTGTAACCTCTGTGTCAATTGTAGGTATACACAGGACACTGTAACCTCTGTGTCAATTGTAGGTATACACAGGACACTAACCTCTGTGTCAATTGTAGGTATACACAGGACACTAGCCTCTGTGTCAATTGTAGGTATACACAGTGACCCTGTAACCTCTGTGTCAATTGTAGGTATACACAGGACACTAGCCTCTGTGTCAATTGTAGGTTTACACAGTGCCCTGTAACCTCTGTGTCAATTGTAGGTATACACAGGACACTGTAACCTCTGTGTCAATTGTAGGTATACACAGGACACTGTAACCTCTGTGTCAATTGTAGGTATACACAGGACACTGTAACCTCTGTGTCAATTGTAGGTATACACAGGACCCTGTAACCTCTGTGTCAATTGTAGGTATACACAGGACACTAGACCTCTGTGTCAATTGTAGGTATACACAGGATACTGTAACCTCTGTGTCAATTGTAGGTATACACAGGACACTAGCCTCCGTGTCAATTGTAGGTTTACACAGGGCCCTGTAACCTCTGTGTCAATTGTAGGTATACACAGGACACTGTAACCTCTGTGTCAATTGTAGGTATACACAGGGCCCAGTAACCTCTGTGTCAATTGTAGGTATACACAGGACACTGTAACCTCTGTGTCAATTGTAGGTATACACAGGACACTAACCTCTGTGTCAATTGTAGGTATACACAGGACACTAACCTCTGTGTCAATTGTAGGTATACACAGGACACTGTAACCTCTGTGTCAATTGTAGGTATACACAGGACACTGTAACCTCTGTGTCAATTGTAGGTATACACAGGACACTGACACTGTAACCTCTGTGTCAATTGTAGGTATACACAGGACACTGTAACCTCTCTGTGTCAATTGTAGGTATACACAGGACACTGTAACCTCTGTGTGTCAATTGTAGGTATACACAGTATACACTGTATGTAACCTGTGTCAATTGTAGGTATACACAGGACACTAACCTCTGTGTCAATTGTAGGTATACACAGGACACTGTAACCTCTGTGTCAATTGTAGGTATACACAGGACACTGTAACCTCCATTGTGTCAATTGTAGGTGTAGGTATACACAGGACACTGTAACCTCTGTGTCAATTGTAGGTATACACAGGACACTGTAACCTCTGTGTCAATTGTAGGTATACACAGGACACTGTAACCTCTGTGTCAATTGTAGGTATACACAGGGCCCTGTAACCTCTGTGTCAATTGTAGGTATACACAGGACACTAACCTCTGTGTCAATTGTAGGTATACACAGGACACTGTAACCTCTGTGTCAATTGTAGGTATACACAGGACACTGTAACCTCTGTGTCAATTGTAGGTATACACAGGAC
Source organism: Haliotis rubra (assembly GCF_003918875.1). NCBI lineage: Eukaryota > Metazoa > Mollusca > Gastropoda > Lepetellida > Haliotidae > Haliotis > Haliotis rubra. Next base: position 81,740 of record NW_025765680.1, read on the forward strand.
ACTGTAACCTCTGTGTCAATTGTAGGTATACACAGGTATACACAGGACACTGTAACCTCTGTGTCAATTGTAGGTATACACAGGACACTGTACACCTCTGTGTCAATTGTAGGTATACACAGGACACTGTAACCTCTGTGTCAATTGTAGGTATACACAGGACACTGTAACCTCTGTGTCAATTGTAGGTATACACAGTAACCTCTGTGTCAATTGTAGGTATACACTGACACTAACCTCTGTGTCAATTGTAGGTATACACAGGACACTAACCTCTGTGTCAATTGTAGGTATACACAGGACACTAACCTCTGTGTCAATTGTAGGTATACACAGGACACTAACCTCTGTGTCAATTGTAGGTATACACAGGATACTGTAACCTCTGTGTCAATTGTAGGTATACACAGGACACTAGCCTCTGTGTCAATTGTAGGTTAACACAGGACACTGTAACCTCTGTGTCAATTGTAGGTATACACAGGACACTAGCCTCTGTGTCAATTGTAGGTATACACAGGACACTGTAACCTCTGTGTCAATTGTAGGTATACACAGTAGGACACAGGACTAGCCTCTGTGTCAATTGTAGGTATACACAGGACACTAACCTCTGTGTCAATTGTAGGTATACACAGGACACTGTAACCTCTGTGTCAATTGTAGGTATACACAGGACACTGTAACCTCTGTGTCAATTGTAGGTATACACAGGACACTAGGTATAACCTCTGTGTCAATTGTAGGTATACACAGGACATAACACAGGACACTGTAACCTCTGTGTCAATTGTAGGTATACACAGGACACTGTACTGTAACCTCTGTGTCACTAACCTCTGTGTCAATTGTAGGTACACAGGACACTATACATTGTAGGTATACACTGTACACTGCCTCTGTGTCAATTGTAGGTATACACAGGACACTGTAACCTCTGTGTCAATTGTAGGTATACACAGGACACTAACCTCTGTGTCAATTGTAGGTATACACAGGACACTGTAACCTCTGTGTCAATTGTAGGTAGTGTGTACTGATGAACTGCATGGTATACGGGGAGATAATATGGTGTTTGCCGGAGACACGGTGCTTTACGGTGTTGCAATTGGTCTATTATGACGCGATTACGACGTCACCGATACGATTGAACTGCGGAGGGTTGGTCACCAGTATTATACCGGTGAACGCGATTTGGTGATCTGATATTGTACTGCGATGGGCACCGGAGGCTATACGTCTCTGTCATGCTACGGTGTTGCGAGTGCGAGGAACAATCGGAGCCACGGTGTCCTGATGCTACCCACGGTGGAACGCGGAGACCGCGGGGCGCTACCGTGTTCGGCACCGCGGTACCGGAGAACGGTGTCCTGATGTTATGCTGCCACGGTGACGCGGAGGGTACGGTGTCACTGATATTGCGCGGGCTTGGTGTCTGATGCCACGGTGTTGCCGGAGATTGATGATACTGATATTATGCGGTGGGCGATTTTGGCGCTGATATTACGGTGACGCGAGGGAGCTGGTGTCCTGATCATGCCACGATTGAACTGCGGGGTTACGGGGCATTGACCTGCGGTGCGGAGACTGTTCGATGTACCCACGATTGGACGGAAGGTTACGATTGTTCATAATCGTACCTACGGTCGAACGCGAGTACGGTCGTGTCATACCGGTGACGAACGTCCGTATCACTGATACCTGATTGTTACGGAGGGACCGGTGTCGATTGATACGATGAACGGAAGACCAATTGATGGAATGTCATACTACGATTGTTTGCGGAGGTCCTGAGGACCCACTGATACCGGTGGTACGGAAGGCCTGTTGATTGACGCGGAGACGGTCGGTCATAGTATTGTGATTGTTTGCAGGCCTGATGGGCCGGTGAACGGTCTGATAGATTGACGCGGATACGGTAATCTGATATTGTAACGGTCGACATGTTAACCTACGATTGACGCGGTATGCGGGGCCTGGTTACATTGACGCGAAGACACGGTGATCTGGTACAATTGACGCGGAAGACACGATTGATACTTTATTACGGTGTTGCCGGAGACGGTCTGAACGTACCTGATTGGGCACGGGTCGTGTATACCACGATTGTTGCCGAACGTTACGATCACCGATGAACAATACCGCGAATGGTCGATTATTATACCTGATTGACTGCGGAGACGGTCGATCGGTCGATACTGATTGTTTTGAGTACGAGGACTTGATGATAACCTGATTGACACGGAGATTACCGAATGACAACATTACCTACGATTGTTGCGGAGATTACGGTGAACACCGGAATTTTTGAGGGCCGTGTCAATGAAACCCGGTGAACGCGGTGTTGCGGAACACGGTATCACCGATGACGTACGGTCCCGCGCGGACTGGTGATGCTGATGTAACACCGATTGGGCACCCGGGTACGCAATGTTGCGTATCCGATGTATACCACGGTGGAACTGCCGGAAGATTACGATGATACGATTGTTGCCGGAGACCCGCGGTCGTCACTAGCGTATACGTACGATGATGCCGGAATTTTGATGTCAATACCACGGTCGACACGGAAGACTGAATTGATCCTGATGACGATTGACACGGGGTTACGGGGCGACGGAGATTTGGTGTCTGTGTTGCTACTACGATGCCGAGTTCAGTCGATCGTTATACTACGGTGTTTGCCGGAGACGGTCGATGCGTGTACAGTTGACGCGGAAGTTCGGTCGATACTGTACCCGATTGACGCCGATACGGATACGATGATAATACGGCGTCTGTCAATACTGACGGGGATACGGTATCATACGGTCGGAAGGTTCCAGTTGTACCGGTCGAGACGGTGTCTGATACTGATGGAGCACGGAAGACTTTGATACAGTTGAACGCGGAAGATTACGAACTGATGAAACCACGATTAATTTGTTCGAATCTGATATTATACGGTCGATACCGGAATACGAACGATTGATTGACACCGGAGACTACGGTTGACACCGGGTACGATCACCGATATTGTACTGATTGACGGAGATTGGTCGTCGCGATGCCACGATTGACTTGAACTGATGATAATCTGATTATTGACTTTTAGTACGAAGGACTATTTACAGTTACGCGAGATACTTATTATGCTACGATTGGCATCGGACCCTGTCTATACTGATTGTTGCAGACGTCTGTGTTATTACCACGGTTGAACGGAGATTACGTGTCATGATATTGTACTTACGATTGAACGCGAAGGTTGATGATCGCAATCCCCGGTACGGTTACGTTAATGACTTACGATGGACGCGGATGTTACGATTACGATTGACGGAGTTGTGTCCTGTGTTGCAACACAGTTGACGCGGAAGACCGGTCATGATAATCTATGATGACGCGAGACGGTGTCTGTTGCGAGTTGATTCGATATGACGATACGATGGACGCGGAAGGTTGATTGATATATTAATACCCTGATTGAGGACGGTACGGTCTGTTATCTGGTACGGAACAGTCTGTCGTGCTTCGGTCGACTGCGAATACGGGCCCGCAATGACGTACTACGGTTACGCGAAGTTGATGTCCTGTTATTATACGATTGGACGAAGATTACGGTCGATACTGATGTTACGGTCCGACGCAGACAGTGTCGATATTATACTGATTGAACGCGAATGCACGAGGGCCTGATATTCATACCTGATTTACGGAAGATTACGATTGATACTGATGTTATACCGGTGTTTGCGGAGATTACGGTGATCTGTGTGACACGATGGACACGGATGCGGTCGATATGTTATTACTACGGACACCGGAAGACGATTCACCGATGATTGGTACGGAAGACACGGTCGATAGATATTCTGATTGTTTGCGAGATTACGATATCGCAATGTTATTGCCACAATGGAGATTGGTGTCTGTGTGTACTGGTGAACACGGAGATACGGTGTCGCAATATTATGATTGACACCGGTACGGTGTCCTGATATTGTAACTACGGTGTTGCAGGTTACTGTGTCGATATTACCGGTGTTTACCGGAAGTTACGATGATCATGTTCATATACGGTGTTTGCGGTGTTGCTACGATTGTTTGCGGAGATTCGGTGTTCTATTGTACTTACGGTGTTGCGGAAGTTACGTCTGATATTGCCACGATGAACGCGAGTTGATGATACGACGGAAGATTACGGTGTCTGTTAATACCGGTGTTTTGCCGGAGAACGCAGTAACGTACCCGATGGTTGCGAGTACGTTGATATTGGCCATACGATTGACGGAAGACGGTGTCTGATGTGTACTACGGTGTTGATGCTGTTATCCCTGATTGACGCGAATGTTACGATTCTGTTGCTACGGTTGACACCGGAGGTCGATACTGATGATGTACCTGATTGATTGGTGTCTGTTATCCCTACATTGACGCAGGTATACGGACTGTTGCCTGCACGGAGATACGATTCTGCTGATTGACGCATGAGGACTGTGTTTACCCGGAGATTACGGTGTCTGTTACCACAATTGAACGGAGATTACGTGTCTGATATTGTACGAACGCGGAGGTTCAGTGATATGATATGCTGACACCCGGAGTACCGGAGATACGATATTGCGCGAGTTACGGTGTCTGATATTACTTACGATTGACACCGGAGAACACGGTCGTGTGACACGATGGATGCTGTTATTATTACCGGTCCCGACGATTGTTCTACGGTGATGCGGAGGTACGATTGTCGTCGATGCCTGGGTGACGCGAAGATTACGATTCATCCTGTGTTATTATACAATGAACGCGAGTTGATCTATTATTCATACCACGATTGAACACGGAAGATTTACGATGATCTGATGTATACGATTGAACGCGAAGTTACGGTGTCTGTCAGTAACTACCGACACGGAATATCAACAATGTAGACACGGAAGGCAGTGTCTGTGCTGCCGATTGAACACGGAGAACCACGGTCTGTTGTACCTACCGCGGTGTATTGTACCGATTGAACGGAACTACGGTGCCTGTTATACCTGATGCGGAAGTGCGGTGTCTGTTATACCGATTGACGCGGAACACGGTGATCGTGTGGCATACGGTGCGGATATGTTACGGTCTGGTACCACGATTGTTTACCCGGAATTACGGTGTCTGTGTACGGTACCGGAAGGTATTGATCGTGTACCACGAACGGTTTGTTGTCTGATGACATTACAACGGATTTACGCGAGGACCCGGTGATCTTGATATACAGTTGTTTAGTCATATTTTGATTTTGCCGGAGACGGTCACTGATATTCGCTTCAACTACGGTTGACACGGGGACCCTTTGTCCTATTGATACCGGTGTTTGTTACGGTATCTGATATTACCTGATGAACACGGAGATTGGTCTGTTAATACCACGGTGTTTACCGGAAGACCCGGTCTCCTGATATTCGCTACGATTGACACGGAATTTACGGTGTTCTGTGTACGATTGACGCGGAGGTTACTTTGTGTCCGCAATATTATTACCACGAACACCAGCGGAAGATATTTCTTACTGTTACGGAAGGTGGTGGTCTGATATTACCCACGATTGACGCAGGTGAGGACCTGATATTATACGGTGTTTGCAGGCCACGGTATTCATATTAATGATCTGATTGTTTGCGAGATGTTACGATGATCTGTCCCCACGATTGTTTGCGGAGATTGATACCGGTGTTATTGCCACGGTGACGCGGAGGTTCGTTGGACGCGGGTATGCGGGGCCCTGTGTGCTGCTACGGTTACGCAGGAGACGGTGTCACTGGTATACGATTGGTGCATCGGTGTGGGACACCGATACCACGATTGACGCGATTTTGTCTGTTGTATACCGATTGGACGGTGCAATCGGTATTACGATTGTTTGCGGAGATTCTGGTGTGTACCCACGATTGACGCAGTGTGCGAGGGATTTTGTGCTTTGTTGCGCGGAGTTGCGATTGATGTCACCAGTACCCACGGTGGGCACGGAGATTACGGTCGTCGTCTTAATGCCACGATTGACGGAGGTACGGTCGTCATGATGTGACTTTGATGGACGGATCGTTACGATTGTCGCGGTAATTGTACCTACGTTGGGCGCGGAGACGATTGATAACTGGTCTGGCTGATTGACGCGGAGTTGGTGTCACTGTTTATTGCCTACGGTGTTTGCCGGAGTATGCGATTGGCACTGATGTGTACCTGATTGACGCGGAATTTTGATGTCGCCGATATACCCACGGTGACGCGGAGATTTACGGTCGACTTTGATGGTTTGCCGAGATGTTACGATTGATATGATGGTATGCTACGATTGGGCACGGAGATTACGATTGATACTGATGTTATGCCTACGGTGTTTGAGTGCGGTCGATCGTGTTATACCTACGGTCGTTGCGGAGATTACGGTATCTGATGACGTACCTGATGAGCGCGGACCGGTGTCGTGTTATTGCCTGATTGATTGATACTGATATGCAGGCGCGGAGATTGATGCTGATGTGGCCTGATTGACGGAGGATTACTTTGACGTCATGATGACGTACCTACGGTTGCGGAGGTTACGGTCGATGTTATGCCGACGCGGAAGATGCGACGTCGCAGTGTTCGTACCTGATGAACGCGGAGACGGTGTTCCGCAGTGGCTCCTTACCACGGTCCGAACGCGGAGACCTGATGTTATTACCTGACGCGGAGATTACGATGATCTGATGTTTATTATTTGGTGTTGCGAGTTGCTGTCTGATGACAGCCGCCTACGGTCGAACGCGATTACGGTCATGATATTATGCCACAGTTGAACTGCCGGAGGTGGTGTTCAATGCCTACAGTTGACGCAGGCCTGTTGTGCCTGGTGTTGCGGAGATACGGTGATCGTGTCGATTGGTGCGGATGCGGTCGTCATGTCGGTGTTTGCGGAGATTATTGATACTGATGATGCAGTTGTTGATCTACGGTGTTGCCGGAGCAATACGAGGGATGTTATTGCCACGGTTACGCAGGAGGGCGATTGATGCGATGTTCGTACGGTGAACGCGGAACCGGTATGATGATTATGCTACGATTTACGCGAGTTGCGATGATGTACCTGATTGACGCGGAGTTACGGTGTCTGTGTGACACGGACGCAGTCGTGCGGTGTCTTATTGTGTACCCACGATTGTTGCCGAGACACGGTCATAATGTGTACCTGATTGACGCGGAAGTTACGGTGTCGATGTGCCATTACTACGGTGGGTGCGGATACGACGATACTGTTATTATACCGATGAACGCGGAAGGTTAGTGTTGTATACGGTGTTGCGAGTCTGTGTCGTACACGGTTGTTGCGGAAGTTGCGATTGGTCTGTCATGCGTACGGTGTTGCGGAGGTTATGACATCATGATAAACCGCGGAAGTACGGTGTCGGTGTTTACCGGAGGTCCGGTGATCATATTGGTACGGTTGACGCGGGTATACCTGATGATAATATACGGTGTTTGAAGTCTGATGTTTAATGCTACGATTGAACGCGAGATCACCATTATTGACTTACGGACGCGAATGTTGCGATTGATCTGATATTGTACCACGGTGGAGCACGGAGATTTTATTACCGATTGACACGAGATTGATCGATATGATTGACGGTTACGGTGTCCTGTTATTGTACCGCCTGATGAACGCGAAGGGTTGGTCGTCACCTGATGCCTGATGCGGAGAACACGGTCGTCACCGATGTTATACCTGATTGACACCGGAGAGATTACGGTCTGTTCAGCAGCTGATTGACGCGGAATTGCTGACGATACTGATGATATTATACGGTGCGAGATTTACCGATTGATCGTTCATACTGATTACGACGCGAGTTGCGACGTCATATTGATGCCTGACAGACGCGGAGGTTGAATGATCGCGATGTTAACTGATTGACTGCGGAAGTGCGGTCGATCACCGATGTGTACCGGTCGGAGCACCGGAGACACGGTCGTCATGATGGCACGATTGTTGCAGTTGCCGGCGTCACCGACAGCCGTGCGAGTTACGGTCACTGATATTATGAACGCGGAGACCAGTGTCTATTATTGTACCACGATTGACGCGGTATATGCGGGGCCCTGATATTATACCGATTGTTTACCCGGAACACGATTGATCGCGATGATTGACGCGGATTCGATATTGATCTGATCCGATATTCATACCTACGATTGACGTTCTGATTGGGCGCGAATTAATACTGGTATACTGGTGGAGGTTACGGTGTCATATTGGCCACCTGGTCGGGCGCATGGCTGCGAGGGATTTTGTGTACCACGGTGTTGCGGAAGTGCGATTGATCTGTTACGGACGAGGAGACCACGGTGTCTGTTATACGGTGTTTGCGGTTGAATGAATACTGATATTTGATTGACGCGAGTACGATTTGCGAGTATATGTTATTGCCTACGGTTGAAGTTACGGTCGTGTTATTACTGATTGTTGCGAAGATTATCATGACGTGGACGCGGATGAATGCCACGATTGATGCGGAACTGCGATGATGCGGTCGGTATACGGCGACTGCGGAGATACGGTATCACATTGTTTTGTATACCTGATGAACACCGGTACCACGGTCGAACTGCGGACGCGATGACACGGTGGGCGCGGTACGGAATATATTGATACCGTTAGTCATATTCGGTAATACCTACGATTGACGCGAGTTGGTGTCTGTGTACTGATGGGCGCGGGTATGCGGGGCCGCGATGATATACGATTTGCGAGGAGATTACGATTGATACTGATGGTGTACCCTGATTGTTCCGGAAGTTACGATTGATCACCAATTATTACGGACTGCGGATGTTACGGTGTCACCGATGACAACCTACGATTACGGTGTCATGATGACAATGCCATTGACACGAAGACGGTGATCGTTAACTACCTACGGTCCGAACGCGAAGTTGTACCCTGACCAGATTTGCGGAGACGGTGAATACCAGTATGCTGATTGGGCACCGGAGAAGCGTTGATACTTGATATTACCCGGTACGGAAGATTACGATTGATACTGGTGTAACTACGATTGAACACCGGAAGTAATACTACGGTGACGGAGACACGGTGTTCGATGATATTACGATTGTTTGCGAGATTGTTATTGATATGATATTATACGGTCGTTTGGTACGAGGACCCTGATATCATACGGTGGAGCACGGAAGATTGCGATTCGATACTGATGCCACGGTGTTGCGGAAGTGCGATCTTTCATTGACTGACACGGACACCGAGATCACCGATGTACCCTACGGTGTTTGCGGAGATAATGCCGTGGTATACCCACGGTTGACGAGTGTCGTGTACGGTTGACGCGAGATACGGTATCTGTGTTATACGAACGCGGAAGACCAGTTGTCTGATATTCTTACGGTGAACGCGGAGATATGATGACCGTACTACGGTCGATGATGACAGCTTACGATTGACGCGGAGTTGCTGTACGTCGCAGTGTTTGCCGGAGATTGTTCGTTATTACGATTGACGCGGAAGTTGCGGTATCTGTTATACGATGAACGCGGAAGATTGAACGATCTGTGTTATTACGGTGAACGCGATTACGTCACCATTAATGTACTACGGTGTTGCGGAGGTACGATCACCGTGTACGGTGTTCCGCGTCTGTGTTGTCTGATTGACGCGGAAGGTTTGATGATATGATAACACGATTGAACTTGCGGAAGGGACGGTGTCCTGTTATGCGCACGCAGGTATGCGGGGCCCGCGATGACATACCTGATTGACACGGAAGGTACGGTGTCATATTGTCCCGGTGTTTGCAGATACGGTCTGTGACGATCCCTACGGTGTTTGCGGAAGGTTGGTCGATCGCAATGATACCGGTGACACCGGAAGGCCAGTGATGTTATCCCACAGTGACGCGGAAGTAACACGGGGCCCGCGAACTACGGTGACGCAGGTTACGGTCACTATTATGCCACGGTCGATGATATACGAGTTTTGATAACAACTGAATACGGTGTTGGTACGGTCGATCTATTCTTACCTGATTGGACGGGTACGGTGTCTGTTACCTACGATTGACGCGGAGATTGAATGATACTGATGACGTACCTGATTACGACACCAGGTAATACGAGTTACTGATGACGCGCAATTTGCGAGAGGTTACGATTGATACTGTTATACAATTGACACCCGGAAGACACGATTGATCGCAATAATGACTTACGATGGTTGCAGATGATACGGTGTCGTATTCATACTACGATTGACGCGGAGACACGGTCGATAAATCGACGGCCATACGCGATTGCGACGATAATGACGTACCACAATGAACGCGGAGATTACAGTGTCACCTATTATTATACTGATTGACGCCGATTTTATTATAGCTACGGTATTTGCAAAAGGTACGGTCGTCATATTATACCACGATTGAGGACGGAGGTTACGGTCGATACTGATGTTATGCCGATTGACGCGTTGGTGATCTACGATTGACGCAGCGGTTACGCAGGTACGGTGTCATGATAATATACCACAGGTACGGAGATTTACGGTATTATTGACACGATGGACGCAGTGTTACCGATATTGCCACGGTGTTACGGAAGATTACGGTGGTCTGATGACAAACACCCACGGTGACTTGTTTGCGGAGACACGGTAATCGTATTGTGGGTTGAATGCACTGTCGTACCACAATTGTTTTGGAAGATTACGGTCGTCACCTGTTATGCCACAATTGACACGGAAGATACGGTGATCGCGATGTTATTGATGCGGGGTTACTGTGTCACTATTGACATACCACCGCGAATTACGGTGTCATGATATTCTTCTACGATTGTTACCGGAGGTTGGTGATCTGATATTGTACCACCACGATTGACACGGAGTATACGGGGGCCCGCGATATATACCGGTGTTGCGGAAGTTACGGTCGATGCTGTGTTGTACACCTACGGTGACGCGGAGGAATACGGTGATGTATTATTGACTGCAATGGACACAGATGTTACGGTCACAATGTATACCGGTGATAAATGTTCTACTACGGTCGGTGATGATCATTTGATTGACGCGAGGACCACGGTCCTGATGACATTCTGCTGATGAACTGCAGTTGGTGTTCTGATGATACATGCTACGATTGTTGCGGAAGGTTTTTGATGATACCAGTTGAGAGACACGGTCGGTCACCAGTACGGTCCGACGCGAGAGTCACTGATGTACCGGTGTTGCGGAGGACACGGTCAATACGTTACCACGGTGAACGCGGAGACGACGACTGACGACGCTGATTTGCGGTTGAGCATCGCGTATACCTGACTGAGTTACGGTGTCTGTGTTAGCCTGCGGTGAACACGGAAGCGGTGTCTGTGCTCTTTACAGTTGACGCGGAGATTGCATCCTGTTAGCCGCGGTGAACGAGACACGATTGACCTGATATTCATACCTGGTGTTTACGGAAGGTGGTGATACGATATTACCACGGTGTTGCAGGTACGGGCCTGTTATTGACGCGAGACACGGTGTCACTGGTATACGATTGACACGGAAGTTACGATTCGATCTGTTATTGACACCGTGGACGGTCGTATTACCTACGATTGACACGGAAGTTACGATTGATAACGTATTGTACTACAGTTGTTGCGGAGGACACGATTGATCGTTATACTACGATTGTTTGCGAAGTTACATTGTCTGTGTTGTACCCGCAATGGTTGCAGGTTGAATGATGCTGTTGTACCTACGGTGAACGCGAAGGTTACGGTCGATACTGATATGCCCACGATTGACGCGAGACACGATTGTCACCGGTATGGCTGATTGTCACCGTCGTACTGATTGGGCGCGAACCCGCGGTGTCACTGATATACGGTGGGCTTGCGGAGATTACGGTCTGATGACGCTACCGACGCAGAGGTGCATTATCACTGTGTTAACCACGATGAACACCGGAGGTTGGTGTCACTGATATGATGTCACGGTGTTGCGGATGTTTCGATGATACTATTACTACGGTGTTTACGGTTGATTAGCCTGATAGTACCACGGTGACACCGAGAGGTTGAAGACGATCACTGATATTAAATCCCCACGATTGACACAGTATGGAATTTTATTCCTTTTACGATTTACGCGGAGATTTTGTTGATCATATTCATGCCACAGTTGACGCATGGTATGCACGGGGCCCTGTCTAATAACACAATTGTTACGGAAGATACGATGATCTGTTATACTGATTGGACAGAGACACGATGTCTGTCAATGTACCTGATTGAACGCGAAGATTGATTGATCTGTATACCACGGTGTTGCGAACGGGGCCCTGATAATACCTGCAGTTACCGGAAGTTACGATGATCCTGTGTATACGATTGACGCGGAAGATACGATCGCGATGACGATGGTTTGCAGTGTTACGGTGTCTGTCTTTACCTGATTGACGGAAGTGTCTGTGCTACCACAGTTGAACACGGAAGGTTACGACAGCTCTGTCGACAGCCGCCTGATGAACGCAGGGGAACCGGTGTCTGATATTAATACCTACGGTCCGACACCGGAAAATTTTGGTGATATTCATGCTACGGTGTTTTGCAGAGACGTCGATCACTGATGATATTATTACGGTGACGCGAAGTGCTATCTCGGTAACCACAGTCAGGCACGGAGACACGGTCGATATTGCTACGGTTGCGAACATTATACCTGATTACGGAAGATTTTGATACGATGTTATGCTACGATTAGCACGCGAGTTACGGTGTCACCGATGTTGTACCTACGATAACGCAGATACTATTATTGATTGATGCGGAGATATTACCACGATTGACACGAATTTTCGGTGTCATATTATTGGCTGCGGCACGGAGAATCCGTGTTATACGGTGTTTACCCGGAATTACTGTGTCTATTATTATTGCCCGATGAATGGAGGACCGGTGTCTGATGACCTTACGATTGACGCGATTTACGGTGTCTGGAGCAGCGATGGACACGGGGTTACGGTGTCTGATATTACTGGTGTTTACGGAGAATTTACGATGATCGCAAATGTCTGCCACAGTTGACACGGGGAATTACGGTGTCTGTGTTAACTGATTGGTGATCTGTTATACTGATTGTTGCCGGAAGATTACGATGACAATATTACCACGATTGTTTGCCGGAAGGTTGGTGTCTGTTTGTACTACGATTGACGCGGAGGAATTTGATTATTTTACGACGAGGCGGTGATGCTATATTGCTTCTGTTTACGAAGCCACGGACGATATAATATGCAATTGACACGGAAGGTTGGTGTCCTGATATTAGCAAATTGTTTGCAGGCCACGGTCTGCGTATACGGTGTTTACGGAAGGTTGGTCGTCAATACCTACAGATATTTGATTTTCCATTATGCCTGAAATCGTGGAAGGTTACGTTTCTGATGCTTGTGTTGCCGGTGTGTGATGATTTCGACGTGATAATAAACGCTATGGATAATACGGCGTGAATGGCTCGACAACGGCAACCAACAATCTGAAACCGTGATCTATTTCTGAAAACTTGGATCGGAATGGCTTTGTTATTCATCAAGCACGCCTTCAGACTGTGTGAGATGGTGTTGTGGCTGCGCCGCTGTTGTCAACGTATGCGACGACTTCGCATTGATGAATCGAACCCGATTTCTTCCAGTCGTTGGTACGCCGCCGCGCTTGCATTCGAAACCGCAATGACTGTTTCAATGTGATTTGGCGGCGGTCAATCGTATGACCATCACTACTCTGGAATAAATTAAAACCGTGCGTATTCGCATAACACGCCCGTTCATCAGGCAGTCAGAGTTCCGGAAATATTATGATACATTGAATTTTTGGCGTTGGCGAGCAGAGGGGGTTCGGGGTTCCCCTTCGCTTTCCGCATTCTTCGGATCGCCCATGCCGTTATCGCGTTGACGAAAACGACCTCTGAGCTACAGGCCCCACAACAGTAAACATGCAATTGGTCGATGTGGGCATCGGTACGCGATGAACAAATGTAATTCTATTGCTGTGTTCACATCACTAACATATTCGCTTTAAACACCTTCGAGTCAACGCAGAGACTGGTCTATATCTGTTTCTTCTGACGCTATCAGGATCACCTGAATTGACGTCGTCGACGACAACCGTGACTCCCCTGAAACAGACCGCCAGTCGTTGAAGAGTTGGATCAATCGAACGATCTCGATATTGTATTGCTACTGTTCGATATCGGCTTTAGGCTGGGAAAGGTGATGCGTATCTGATGACCGCAGTCTCCTCGATTACGGCCCGATTATTAAGTCACAACCGTCTCGCTCCGTCGTCATCGAAGGTATTCGATCAGAAAACGACATCAACAATTGACACGAACGATATTCAATGTTTTACATACCGCGCAATCGCCATTGCGGTCTTAATGTCCTTCCACACTCAATCGAACGATCAACTATCGGCTGCTGCGGTTGATGTCTTTAAACCGGCTAATATACGGTCGATGTGCGTGACCGGCGACCTTTACCCTCGAAACGATTATAATATCGCATGATAATGAGTTCGTTCGGTATGTCTGGATGCTGATCTCGGATGGATCTCGCCTAAACGAACGTATGTTATTATTTATTAAAGGCCAACACGATGATCGAATGAAGGCCGATTTCATCATGTGGAAGACAGTTCAATAATGTTTAATTGGTGGGTATCCATGCCGCTCAATACCAGGAGATGTCTGACGCGGTCAATGAAGCGGTAACCCTGTTCTTTATAGGGGTCATGGGCGCATGGCGAAATGTAGTCTTTGTTCGCTTTTGTCGCTTTGGTTTTGGTTTTCTGGTGGCCTGGGTCCTCCTGGGATAAACGCCGTATCATCTGTTCTCTCTGTTTCCTCTGGCTCTGTCTCGGATATCATCGATGTCACTCCCGCACCGGACATGAATACGGGACCCTGATATCCGTCCCCGTGCTGGACCTGTCCACGGACGTCTTCTATGTGGCTTGAAGTTATCATCGTGATGTGATGGAATGATCGTATTTTCGAGAACAAGAACAGCTGGAATACCGTGCTGATGACGTCGGATTCGGCATTCGCACGATTATGACGTGAACGCATTGTGGGAGAGCGTGACTTTGATTAACAGAGTTGTTTTATAAGGATTCAATATTATCCTGAAACAAACGTTATCGTAACGTGGATGTATTTTCAGTTACGAACTTTGAATTAATTGTTTTCATTTGAATGAAGGTACGTTTTGAAACAACTCGAAACAGAACTAACCGAGAGCTCCTATCTTTGAAGGGTGGTGGTGCCTAGTTGAAGCGTTCGCGTCAGGCCGAGACCGGGTTCGATTCCATGAGACAGAGTGTGAAGAATACTCTGAACGATGCAGCCGTGATATTTAACGGAATGTTGCTGAGAACGATATCGGCTCACTCCTTCTTTGCGAGTAACTACAACAAACAAACTGGCAAATGTAGTCATGGCTGATGATGGCATCGGTGCTGGGCTGGTTCCTCTGATGGTTTGGGAAGGACTTCATGTTTCCTCTGATATGGTGTGTTGCTGGTGTAAACGGTGGCATGTTCGTAAAGATCGCGGTGTTCAATAACCAAAGTGGATCCATTAATTGTCTCTGATTATTTCAAGTTTACAGGGACGAAACAGACGGTATTTCATGTCAAATTAATTATAAAGAGTCCGCCATAAATGGATCTGATATTATGCCAGCTCGTCCGATATCTACTGGACGATGAAGACATGTTGATGACTGGCGTCATGCGGTTTGTCTTCTCCCCGCCTCGATCTGCTGCTTCGATGAGCTCCTCCTCTATGGACCTTTCATTTCCTAGCGGGGTTTTGCTCTGTTCTTCCATCTTGTTTCTTTATGAATACGACTCTTCACAACTCTGGATCATCACTACGGCAGGTTTGCGGATGGCATTTTACGTATCGATGGGTGGGGGTCCAAGGAGCCGACGGTTGGCCTAGGAATAGGAATGTTCTGGAAACAGACAATATTGGCGACATGTCAGAGGCTATGGTTTGAGATGTTTCTCACGCGAAATGCAGTTGGTGGGTAGGTGGGTGCTGTAAGTGGAGTGGGTAAATATAGGTGGTGGTCCATTGGATTCAGGTTGGTGAGTGGTGAGTTGGGTTTTACGCCGCATTGTAATATTCAGCAATATCACGGCGGGTATGGGCTTCACCTTGTACCTGGAGAATCGAATTCGGGTCTTCAGCGTGACAGGCAGACGCTTTAACCACTATGCTACCCCACCGCACCCAGGTGTGTATGTGTGTGTGTGTGTGTGTGTGTTGTGTGTGTGTGTGTGTGTGTGTGTGTGTGTGTGTGTTAGTTAGGTAGGTGGTAGGTAAATAAATACCTGGGTGGGGTATGTAGGTAGGTGGAGTAGATGGGTGGGTGGGTAGGTGGGTATGTTGGTACCGTAAAGTGGGTGGGTGGTGGGTTGGTACCGTAAGTAGGTGGTGGGTAGATTGTTGATTGCCTTGGAGCAGGTGAAATGGCTGGGTGGGTATGTAGGTAGGTGGGTAGATAGTAGATGGGTATGTTGGTACCGTAAGAGTAGGTACTTAGCAGCAGCAGGCAGTGGGTGGGTGGGTGGGTGTTTAGGTTGATGGGTAGCAGGTAGGTGGGTAGGTGGATTGGGTAGGTGCACGTTGGTATTGTTATTGTGTGTATTGTGTGTAACAAGGTAGATGGGTAGATGGGTGGGTAGGTAGGTTAGTTGGGTGTTTAGGTAGGTGGGTAGATGGGTATGTATGAATGTAGATGGGTATGTAGGAGTGAGTAGGTGAATGGGTGGAGTTGGGTCAGTGTTCCAGGCTGGTGGAGTACGTGGTAGGTCAATTGAGTAGGTAGGTTGGTGAGTGAGTAGTTGGGTGGTAGGTAGATGCATATATATATATATATATATATATATATATATATATATATATATATATATATATATATATATATATATATATATATATATATATATATATATATATGGGTAGGCAGTAAAGATTGGGTGGGTGGGAATGGGTAGATGGGTGGGTGGGAGTGGGTAGGCAGATTGGGTAGCAGGTAGGTGGGTAGATGGGTGGGCGGTAAGGTGGTAGGTAGGTAGGTAGGTCGGTGGGTGGGTTGGTGGTTGTGTGTGGTTAGTAAGGTAGGTGAGTGGGTAGATGGGTGATCTTACCGTGAAGGGGAGTGGTCGAACGGTATTGCGGCCGTGACCGAGGCCGTCCTGTAGTGTTGGCGTGTGCGGCCATCTGGCAAATCAAATACATGTTGATGATAAGGCAGCACGACTGTTGGTAAAGTGTTCTGGAGTCTTTCCTGGACGCATATTCAATCCGGTGCCATTCATTCAATACCATAGGTCGATTATACATTTAACAATCCTCACGTCAATCAATGTGTTCCACATAAGCTGTATCGTCACCAACAAGATGATTTTGAAAGTGAAATAACAAATATTACGGTGAGACTTGGTAACTGGTGCGGTTATGTTATTTACTTTTCGTCCCTGGCGCCATTATCTCTCCAGGGATAACTAACGATATTTAAATAAACCGTATGCTGCAGACCGACAAAAGCTGGCTGCTCCGCAGCACGGGTAAAATGTTTATGCTGCTGACATCCCCTTGACTGGCTCATCTTGCCAGACCATTCTGGAGCCCTGTCTGGAGACGCCGGTCAAAGACTGATGGGCGCCACTGACATTAATGACGGAAGACCCTTGTTGTCATGTAAAGTGACAGCCAGGATCGGGACAATCGCTTCGGCGCAATTATACTGTCGTCGCCATCGCAATGGGGCAAATGAATGCTTCACTATGTCGGTCATAGTTATCGGTCCCGAACCGCAAATTGTCGGTGTCGTCGCTATTGCTGAATATTTTCGTAAAGTGCGAACGATTATCGTATTGTTGTTCGAGATATTTCAACTGAGTACGCCCGGCATAAACTGTCGTAAACGAACCTTACTCCACAGCCTTCTGACATGTAATGAGGAGGAAGTGAACACGTGTCGGCTGCAATGAAGACCAGTCGCGGTCTATCACTGACACGGCCATATGGGTAAACTAATGAGGATAGTAACAAGTTTTTACTCAAAAACCGAGGAAATGAGTTTTCGAAGGAACGTGAAGAACTTACCGCTGAGCTACCCACCGCCCCAGATGACGACAATAACTGACTTGATGAAATAACGGCTTTAACTGAAGCCTCGCTTCCATACTGAACATCTGTTATGAGGAATCGGGCCTTTATTCTTGTACTGCGCTGCAGTAATGAAATTGAACGCGTTGTGCTGCTGAATGGACGCCATGTGCTGCTACGGCGCCCAATTCCGGTATATAGTGAACGTGGCGTCCACATTACGAATTTGTGAGGGCTGACAGAAATTGATTTTATTGAACCAACACGCAACGTTGGTGACAACGGTGACCTGCTTGTGTTTGTAAACGTAATTAAGAAAGACAGCACTGTATGTAATTGATAACGTGTTAACAAACTTTTATGAAATAAGCGTATTGACGCTACTTGTGTTTATGGCTGTATGTGGTACTTGTGTTTAACAAACATGAAAGTGAAAAGCTGTACTTCTGTGATGCGTGTTTTGGCTGGCGTAAATGAAAGCTGTATATCTGTAATTGCAGCTGTAAACGTAGTAAACTTTATTTTGGTGATATACTTGTTTGTAACGTGAAATTAAGCTTTGTGCTTATCTGTGGTGTTTTCCGTTTATTTCTTGTGAAGTGAAAAGCTATTGCTATCTGTGGTGTTTTGTGTTTAACTGCTTGTGATTAAGCTGTTATATCTGTGTTACTTGTGTTTAACAAACATGAAATGAAAGAAACTGACGCTATCTGTGATATACTTGGCTGGTGTGGCTGAAGCGAAACTGCTGTGGTGATGTCTTGTTACAGCTGACGTAGTAAAAACTGTACTTTATCTGTGATGATATGTTGGCTAATGAAACGAAAGTCTTCGAAATTGGTAATAACGTGTTTAACAAACGTAGTGAAAGCTGGTGTTGTGTTTAACAGGCAATGAAGTAAAAAAGCTGTACTATCTAACAGTGATATGCTTGTGTTTAACAGGCGTAATTGAAAAGCTGTTACTATCTTGGTGCTGCGGTGTTTAACAATGAAGTGAAAAGCTGACACTTTATCACAACAATTGATATACTTGTGTTTAACAAACGTGAAGTGAAAGCAACTATCTTAACAGTATTATACTTTGTGTTTAACAAACGTAATTGTGTACTATGATATGCTTGTGTTTAACAAACGTAATTAGAAAGCGCTGGCGCTATCGTGGTGATATACTGATTGTTTAACAAACGTGAAGTGGCTGTATCTGGTGGTGATACTTCTTTGTCGTTTAATGAGCATGAAGCGAACCGAAGCTATTGCGTATTCAGTGATGCTTGATTTTAACGGAAGCATGAAGTAAAGCTGTTATATCTGTGATATGCTGACGTTTGAACAAGCGTAGTGAAAACTGTACTATCTGTGGTTGGCTGAAGCGTGAAGCTATCACCAGTGATTGATATACTTGTTTAACAAACATGAAATTGAAAGCTGAAACGCTATACCAACGGTGATATGCTGTTTTCTTTTGAACGTAATCAGGGCACGGCATATCTGTGATATATGTTTTAGAACGGTGGGCGAGCTGCGCTTTGTATGTGGTATATACTTATCGTTTTTAACAAATGAAGTGGGCAATACCAGTGAATATGCTGATAACTGTGGTAGTGAACAAACTGGCTGCGAATTCGGTCGGATCGACGGGTGCAACTTGGTTTCCACCGACTATCGCCGGTATTGATTATTTCGACGATCGCCGGCACCGGCTGGCGCGATACCCAAATGGTCGTTGGTGCTCGTGATGGTTTACGTATTGAAGAAAGGTCGATATTCGTCCGGGTTATTACTGATCGAGCATGGATTTAATGTCGGTGTCGGTAATGATGCGGCATCGTGGCCAGTATTCAGGTGAACTTAAACGTTCCACTCGCTTTATTCTTGTATACGGCGGTGGATAAACCCGTACGTTGAAATAGATAAATCGGGCGCTGAATTTACCTTCGCTGTCTGGTGATGAGACTAGGACACCAACGGTGGGCACTTCCTGATGATCTAACGACGAAACGGCGATCCGGACGATACGGCACCGAAAACGGGCTTCTCTTGTCTTTGGGATTGGAAACAATGAATATTGACGAAAGGTTCAGTGATCGACGAGGCTCGTTAGCTCACCGCAAATAATATTTGATAAATGCGGTTGGTCAAAATGTTTAAGAAATTCGACAATTCATTTATGAAGGAACCTGGTCGGGGCGGATTTGCTTCAGCCAGCTTATGGTATGTTGTTCATGCATTCCTTGAATATTGTAGCGGCGTGAGCCAACCGCTCGCATTTCGGTTAAACACAGGTAGTGGTTTTTCGCCGGTGAGAACAGTAACGCTGCATTATTTCCTTGTGTCGGACTGGTGCAAATGTCGGGATGGTCGATAATCGATTACGTCTTGAGCGACATGCGAACGCGATATTGACTGCTGTTCTTGCGTACGTTCTCCAGGCGTGCTGTTCCACTAAGCGTAATGGTTGATCTCGCGGCGGCTATTTCAACAAACTATCTGTGTAGAATGTGTGGCGAAGTCTGAATTACCGGCTTCGGGCTTGAAGAAGAAACGCGATTATCATTTTAACGTGATTTCGAAATCGTTTTCCTTCGCAACAAAATCGACGATTTCGGAAGACAGATATTGAATGGGACAGATGATGTTGCATCTTGCGCATTAACCCTTCGTGCCATTTCCTGAGAATGGCTGAATTTGGTACACGCCGCTTTTGCAATATTCCGGCAATATCACGGTGAAGTGACTTTCTAGGTAACTTCATTAAGCTGCCAATGAGGAATCGCTGGCGCTTTTAACAATATTCCAGCAATATCGCGGCGAGGGGTATATGAGCTGCACATAGTCGAGCGCCGAGTGTTCGGCGGTACAACACAGCTTCGCCTCCGACGAAGTTTGAAATGCGCTGAACTCGGCAAATCCCGGATGAATGGTATTTGGACGTTGATCTGCCTTATATTGCGTCGCTGAACCATTGTGACGGCGC
Organism: Haliotis rubra; assembly: GCF_003918875.1. Classification (NCBI taxonomy): domain Eukaryota; kingdom Metazoa; phylum Mollusca; class Gastropoda; order Lepetellida; family Haliotidae; genus Haliotis; species Haliotis rubra. The sequence continues at coordinate 102,897 of NW_025765680.1, forward strand.
AGAGCATGAACTGAACGATTTCGGTTGCCTCGACTACGGTGTTGTTATGTGAGCGGCATCTCAAAATTAGCGGCGTAACCGGCTTTAATTGTTGTTTATCGTACTTTTGTTTTACTTACGATATGTTCGGGCGTGACGCCCGAAGAACCGGTGCATTTCGGCGTGTCGTATCGGCTGCGCGAATCTTCTTTCCCCGAATTACTGAGATTCGACATAAACGTCGGTTATGGCTGTCATGGCAACGGCTGGCTGGAGGAACAGCTGTGTTCCCGTAATCGGGTTTCACGATAACTGATACAAACTGGCTTTACAAAACTTTGACCATCATCTTGGATTCCAAAGACGCATTATGAACGCTGCTAGCTCAATGACGGCGTAAAATCCGCAGTCGACGGCTGTGTTTGGCACGGAATTTTACGTGTGTATATGAATCATGTTTTCAGGCGGATGAGCCAGGTGGTGGTGTTCGTCATCTTACTGCGTATTGATGTGACTTTAGCGGTCAACTAGACAATTGTCCGTATGTATGCCGGTTGAATATGGTTACTGCGGACACATTCTGGCGACTCGCTGTTCTTCCCTTAATGAAGCGCCGATCGGCTGGTACCACTTTGGCTTTCCGGTACCGTGGTATATTGAAATACTGTCTTACTGTCTTCGGGGTGAACGTCGTGTTCGAATGGTTTTACGGCGATTAACGTGAACGGTTATTTCCAGGCTATTTTGCATTTCAGGCCTCAAATGTCATGCTGAACATTAACGGTAATTTCGAAATGCCGGTAACGGTGACAGGCTGTGGAGATCATTCCCATGGTGAGACGCATCGTGGCTGAAGAAGTTGTCTGATCTCCGGCAATGACAGACATGCGCGGCAGTAACGCTGTCAAACGTACCGTATACGTATGCGCCGATGACTGCATGCCATCATCGGAGTCTTCAAATTATACGCCAATACCGAATGTCAGAGAAGTGAAGTTTAGTATATGATGCCGTAATCTGAGGTTTGATTGAATACTGTAGATTTCATTCTGATAGAGGATGAATAACGTGGTCATGAAAATGACTTTCAGGATGTGGAACGACTACTCGAAACAAAGTATGTAGACCAAGTTTTGTCGCTACTGATGTAATGTGCTTGCAATGACCTGGAAACGAAGTCGATGTGTTCATTATTGGTAAAGGTGATTGATAAATTAACGCCAGACCAACCGTAAACTTTGTTCTGAATCTAACGACAGTGTTTCCCGCATCTGGTTTGTGGTCTACCAACGGACGGTCATGTTCCGCCGCTGGAGATCGACTGCGGTGCTGTCGGTGGCTTTCGCTATATTGGTCGTGGTTTCTACTACGCACTTTCATTTGAACTGGAACAAATGGTGCGGATCGGCAACAATTCATTACGGTCGTCGCATTTGTGATACGATTTACATGTCGGTCGACCGGTCGTGAATCGGTATTCACGCACAAGCACTTATTTTGTTGACATGGCTGTGGACTGAATACCAGTACGGATACGAATGGCTGCCGTAAATATTGGTTGGTCAACGACCCGAAATCCTTGCTCTGGGGCAGAATAACGCTGTCTCCTCGGCACCGCTGCTTTCGTGCGTATGCATACGTGGCATGCTGGTAATGAATATATGTTCGCGCCGATGATATAATGCAACGGTAACATCGTTATTCTGTTATCTGAGAACCGATTGGTCGATACGCATATGCGGAGTCAACTCGACATTTGTTTATTCTACGTTGTCTGTCGTTACTACGTGCGGTCCGGATGGCTGGGGCATGATCTAATGCTCTTCGGTTGGTCGCTCGGCAAGAAACTGTGGTTGCATGTGTTTGGTGCTTATCATCGTGCGTGAGCTGCGGCACTCTTGACAGCAGGACGGGAGCATTTTCTTCATCTCGATAAACCGTCCTGAATCATGCGCTGGCGTCTGAAACAAAACAATACGCGGTTATGAGCTTCGACTTCTAATAAAGCGATTGGCTGGAATCGTAATCGAGAGCTGGTTTAAGTTCGCCGGTTGGGCGGCTTTTGGACACATGACGATTCGAACCGGTCGATAGCGGTTAACGTCTGGCTCTTTGATATATCTCAGATGTCGTTACCGCAATTGACGATCATAATCTTACGTAACGAACCACGTATTGAAACGAACGTCATATGAAGCGGGGTTGCTTCCCGAAGAACGACCGAATGCTGGGTTTATAGTTGGTGTATTCGCCCTGAAACGGTTTCGCTGAAATCGTACCGTTAACGACTTTCATCACCGGATATCGTCATCGATGCGCATATTGATGTGAACGATTGGGGCTTCTGAGGATTATGACGGGCTTTCATTCGACGGGGTTAGGATTGACATTTTATGGAGCTCGGAAGATGTCACTTGCGGTAGCGGACCTGATAATTACGGTAATGAGCATATATTTCGATGAAGCGGCGATCGTAATCAGGCATCGCACAGGCACTGTGATTTGTTGCGAGACTATGTTAAAGAAAATAAAGTTGTTTAACAAACTATCGTTAAAACTAATGGACGCATTCATATTTGTTGCGGTCAAAGAGATTGATTTGAAGGCTGCGTTAACGAAGTGCCGACTGGTGTTCGATGAACTGTATGACGAATCTTCACTATACTGACTGTCCCCTAACCATCTCACTAGGACTATGTATTCGTATTGCGTACCGAATCTGGAACTTGTATTTAGGCTTTATGCCTTACTACGGGTATTCAAGCATATTTGTTCGCCAACTTGAAATTGTGATTTCTGATCCAATAGTGAGGGTTCGGGATGACCGTCGGTTGTGTTTGCAGCGGGACGCGGTGCGGTTCGTGTTGATCTGTAAACTGAACGTCTCCATCGTGGCCGGCGTTCGTCGATCCGGCGATCGTCGCACGACAGAGCTCGGCAATTATACCAGCACGACGTATCGACGAGCGGCCATCTTAACAGCGGCATGCATCGTTCTTTAACTTGAAGTCGACCTTACTCGGTTGATAACATCGGCGTCGTCGGTGATTCGTGACCGGAGTTTGATTTGAACCGTGGATGACATGGCGAGATCGATTTGTTTATTATGAAAGAATGACCGTGTAGCCTTTCAGCTGGCCGTGATTTTATTTCTGACACGAACATGATTTTTATGATTAAGATCATTCGAATGCATACTTCATACTGACTCAACGTGATGACTGTGTGCGGTACATCGTATGATATTTCTTTGTCTTAACCACTTAATACGTTAAAGACCCGACGCTAACAATGGTCCCCTTCAAGGATTTGCAACAATTGCGAGACTTCTTTATTTATCGACCGGGGTTTGCTTTCGAAAACCTTCGGTTGATTGCGTCCAGCTTTCGTGATAGACGACATTTCATCGCGGCGGCGGTTATCGATTGACAGACATATGTTACCGGTACGATCGTATTGAAGTACCAATGATCGCGCGGCTTTCGCAGTCGTGACGACTTTGAACTGATGATTTGTTAACACAATTATTGCTGACCAGATAACATAATGACTGCGTGAAGAACGGCTTTGGTCCCCACGATCGGTTCCGCCATGGAGACGGGGCGTCGAACTTTGTACGGAAGTTTGTTTTGACCGTCACGTATTTGCAACATCTTCACCGAACCAGCTGCGGCGGCACTTTCTTTGTCTTCCGTCTCGGAAATACATGAAGTGTGTTTCTGATCTGAAGTATTATATTGATTCTGTTGGCTGTGACATTCAATTGAACTTTAATGACCAACGGTGAGTAAATAGATTTATCCAATAATGTTCTGCGCCAGATGAAAGTACTTTAAATCTGAAAACTGGTGGACCTGAAGCGACCGCGAACTTGCGTGATTATATGTGCGTCTTATACAAACGAGCTGCTGCGAAATTCTATCGACTTTATGTTCTGACGCACGTCGGCAGACGTCGAATTGATTGGTGTTGAACGTTTAAACAGCAGCTTTGTTCGGGGAGCATTCAATCGGTGAATGCGTTAACCAATAATGGTGATCCAGATATTTCGGCGGACGAAACGAACCCTTTTGACCGATTAATGCCGCGCTCCGTTTAACACGAGGGAAATGTTCCGCTGGAAGCTCGCGATAACGACGTCGCACGGTGGAGATGTTACCGAACCGTATGCAGGCTTTCGTTGCTACGTGATACCCTATGGAGCGACTTCGGCACGGTCGGATTTCACGCGGGTCCTTTATGACGTCATCGGTCATTCTTCTTTGAATAACGGTTATCGGAACGTGCTGGGCGTAGAAGTTCGTAATCTACGAAGGCGGAGATTGGAAGATTGGCACAGGCTGAGCGGAGACGAACGCTCGCATACATACTGACCGGAAACGTCGGCTGAACCAGATCTTCTGGTTGAACTGATCTACCGGCATTGACGACTCGTCTACTCGGCTGATATTGATAAATGGGCTGGTTATTCTCTTGACACGGCGCAAAGTCGCAGTAAATATGAGCGCAATCGAAAGACATTGGCGTTTGTGGGGTATATTGTTGTGGCACTTTCGCATCGCATGAATGAACGAACGGGGACAGATCATGACCGTATTGCGGGTTTTCTCGAGGTTTGTTGATCGTCTTACTGATGAAAGTCCCCGTATATCATGCTGGTGCTCGGCCGGCGGCAATGGGGCTTGACGGCGTTCTGCTCCGTGCCTTATCGAAAGGTGGTATCAGCCTTGATCGCCGGTAATTTCGGATGACCAAACTGCTGAATATGAAGTCAACGGCTTTAAGTAATGAACAGGTAACCTCTGGCGTGATAGATGACATTCAGGCTATTTTCCTGCATTACTACTGGTAAAACTGACATGAGCAGAAATATGATGTCATGGGGAGGGGCGTTTGAGAATCAGCGCTCCATTTCGGTACGATTACGGGTAACCGCATGTCGCTTTGTATAAATGCCATGATTACATTAATATTCTACGAACAGGCGATAATTTTGAGCCCCAGTGAGATGAATAGGGTCAGCGTACGGTTAGGCAGCACGATGGGAAGATGGGTCCCGACGAAACTGAACATCATCGTTATGGTACTTACGGCATGTGTACGCAACAATCGGCAACGAGCTGGGACGCAGATTGGAATCGCAAAGTCGCAACGCTTTCTTGACGTTTATTCTTTGTATCTTTGTCTCATTTTGAATAATCTATGGGCATGAGTACGTGCGCTCTGGTACCGCCAGAGGCTATTTGACCATCTTTGCAATGAACGGGTTGATTACGAGAGTAATCGCGGTACGGGCTTGACCAGCAGTGCTAATCATCAGGTATCGCGATGATTCTGTGCTAATCGTCGTTCGAACCGTGTTAACACTGGGAGAGTTCGTGAATTGAAGTTAGGCTTTCTAACGGGCTGAAACAGACTCTGCCCGCTCTAATGAAGTACGGATGAGCGGTTCTGTGTCTCGCTGGCTATGTCCACAGGCGGAGCGAACGAAAAGTATCTGCAAAATGACCTGCAAGAAACTTGCCATTTTGGTTGAAGTTTCAGCCGGGACCCTTAACCAACTGAAAATGAAAGGCTTACCCTTGCTGTTAGCGATTTTACTAACAGCGACTGTTGAATTGAAGAAAAGTTTAATCACAGAATCGACTATGTATACTGCCCGATTGTAACCTGCTCGGTTATGCACCAATACCGAAGGTTGACATCTGGTATAGCTATGCCCATGGTGCGTTTTGATAAATGCGGTTCCAGGCACGTACCGAAGCCAAAAGCTGGAGAGTCCAAACATATATTTAATGCGTCGATTTCTCGTTGACGTCATATGATGGGCAAGATACTTTGTGCGAGAAATTACTGAAATATGGTCAGGCTGATCAGCTGCCCCATTCTTTTTTTTGGTAAGCGATCCAATGTTTTTGATAACTGATTCGCCAGCTAGACTCACGGTGTCATCGGATTGAATGCATTTTACTATACCGAATCCGGGGGCCAGGCATTTGTTCCTTTCGTATGATGCTGAGACTTAATGCGTTGATACGCATGTATGCCACGGGAGATACCAGTTAACGCCCACAACGAAAGACTTTGCTGTCAAGCGTTGCTGATGATTACGTGGCCGGTTTGGGCTTACGTCGGCGGGTCGATTCATTCCGGCATGATGTTGCGGGAACTTACCGACGCTCTTCTTTGACATACATATGGCGGTGAAACAAACGGAAGTGAAGAACTGTCGAGCGACATTGTCTATCTGCTCTGAAAGCGCACTGACCGACGTTGCTTTCCGAATAATTTGCATCGGTATGTTCGGTCTTTGACAATTAACTGTACTGTAGCAGTTCTTTTGTGATTTGAAACGAGCGGTGATGAATGATTGGTGTTAGTGACTGACCAAATAGATTACCCGGCGTTTATCTAAATGGTGGAAATGGTATACTGCTGTGTATTTCTTTCACGCCCGTCTGTCTGTTGCGTATCAGGCAAATGCAATAAATATTGACCAATTTCCATGGCGACGGCTGCGATGCTGACATGACCGGCTGACTTTCATTATTGGTATGTTTTGAAATCATTGCAGCGACGGTTCTTTATGCTTACCTCGGTAGTCGTGAACTACGTGGTGGCGCGATGATCCGGGGCGGCGTGTAATGAATGACGGAATTTTATTCGGCGATGTATCATTTACCGGCTGAAGATGTTTGGCGAAAACCTCTTTGGCGGCCTATGATGACTCCGCCCTATTATGATGGCCCGAACAGATGACGCCAATTACCATTACCGGGCCCATCTGTTTTAATGAACGAATCACAAATCTCGCTGTCTTTAAATCGGTATTTATTTCAAGTTGAATGCGTCGATACCCGCAGCTGAATCCGGCTTGGTGATGATTGCGAACCGCGGTCGAATCATCGATGAATTAAGGCATGGTGCCGAATTAGCCGATACACTGCTGAGATCGATTCGTTGTTCACCACTTGCATTTCTTATTTCTGCGCTTGACTGCATTCCCGAAACAAAGTGAAGCACCCTGGTGAATAACCGCCGATCAAATGATACTGATAACAGATGACGTGATATGATTTCATCGCTTCGATGGCTTTTCGGTGCGTTGACACGAAATTATCTTTAATGATGACGTGGCGTCATTCCATCTAACATATGTCGGCTTATCAATGTCCGAAGTGTTTACGGCGAAACAAAGCTACGCATGATTCTTAATCCAGGCCAGATTGTTCTTCCATGATCTATTGATAATCGCAAAGCATTCGAAATGATATGACCAATACGTGTCTGAACTTTAAAGAGCAACAAAGGCGTAAAGGGTATCGGAAAAATGTTAATGCCTTCAATCTGACTGAACCGACCTTTTTGCGAATCGACGTTCAATATTGTAATATTTTCGAAGATATGAAGTTTGTGGCTATATGTATTCTTGGCGTCGTGATATACTGAAGTATCGAAAACCATGACGTTGAAGTTCGGCGATATGAAGTTGAAAGACTCGCCGCAAACAATCAGGCAATAAGTATGAACTGAATGTCGAAACGCTAAGCGTCTCCGCTACTTTACTGACGCGAATCCTTTTCGTTGTCGGGTTTGCTGAAGACGGATGGTGGAAGACACTATGCATCGCGGTGTTTATTCGATGACTATGAACGAGTTACCGTTACCCGCGGTCGAATATATTCTTGTCTTGTCGAAAACGTCAATGCGACGGACGCATCTGAAGGAACTGACATTTCAACGTTTTCAAATGTATTATGACTGGAAACGAATACCGGATCGACGCTGTCTGAGTTGCGGCATCTGGAACAGCTTCGAAGAGCTAATAGAGGCTGTTTTCGGCTTTCCTTGTCAGTATGCCCCGATCGAGCGAGAGGACCGGCGCACCGTTGTACCCGTGATCGAACCGGTCTTTAGGCATGACAACAATGCTTTAACCGTGGTATTTCGCTGGGCTAACGATAAATCCTGAAGTTGTTAATAGTATGAACGACGTCAGGCACGGTGTTCACCATGTCCGTTCTTTGGCGACCGTGCCATCGCGCGCTATTGCGACATTTTATTGATATCGTGGTTTTAAATGGTAGCTGTTCTTTGATACGGTCATCGTGCGATTGAAGGAAGATTTCGTTTGTTCACAGATACGGTGTTGCGCTTCGGTGATTCCTTCGAAGTTGTTTTGACCGCTTTTACGTGATCGGTCTGAAACTGACGATGAACAGCTCGCCGTTAATCCCATGTGAGCTACGTGCGGCGCTTGCTGATTGATTTTCATGAGTTTTGGGGAATGGTCTACGATATTGATTTACGGTGTTGTTTTCTTTATTGATATTGATTGAAGGTACCGAACATTAATCGGTGCGACGTGAAGACGCAACGAGGTGGTCATGGCACCAGTGCTATGACCATAGATTTGTTTGAACCGGCCATTGATGATCTATGTTCGCGACTTCGCAATCTGTTAGTCGCAGTATTGCGTAACAATACGATATGAAGTCGGCGGTTGTTGTAATCGTACTATATCTGTGAAACTGGAACGAAAACAACGCCATACATATTAATGACCGTCGGTTTGGTATGTCATAGCAAACGATAAGGGCTCGACGATCGACCGACGAATTCTCCACGGACTGCTGACCGGGGCGTCTTTAACGAACGAAAATGACGTGAAGAACTGAGCTGGTGATTATATACATGATAATCAATCTACTGGTTGCATCGATCTGTCTGATGGGATGAACTCCGTGAATTTGTTGCAAACTAGTAATACGAAATGAAATTATGGAGAGTGGCAATATTCAGATGTATCGACAAGAAAATATTGGACGCTGAGGAAAGCGAAATATTTCGAAGTGATCATTACGACCTGACCTTCGTTGGGTGCTCAAACGTTGATACGCCTTTCAGGAATGATGTCGGTTGATCATCAGTGGCTTATAACGGACTTCTTCAGTTTACACAAGGCGACTTTGATTTGTATTTTCTATTTCTTATTGCTGACGGCTGTTGAATCTGATTAAACATCAGCAGGACTCTGAACGATATCGCATACAGGCTGATGATGTATTTAACATGACCGTGGTGGAGGTGAGAGTACCGGTATTGTCAAGAATTGAACATGATGGAACTTCAAATACGCACCCTCTGTGAATCTGAACTAACATCTTCAGGACTGGCCAATGAACGTGCGTCTGGAAAGTGGACAAAATTCTGCTATGAAATGGTCGTGAAAATTCGAGTTACTTTACTGAAACTGTGACGTATCGCTTGCTATGAATCACCAACGCTTTCGGTGGAAATTTCAACCATTTATTGACGGTGCGGTCGAAATAACTAGATCGATAACGCTTTGTTGTGCTGACCGTTACAAAGTCTTGTGTGGTTGTTGATAAACAATTAGGCGATGACGATCTTTGTGGAAATTCGTTGAAGTCGATTGTGATGCTGCGACCATCGGGCGTTTTGGGCTGTTGATCGATAACTGAAACGAACCGAACCACTGCACGCGATACGATGAAGGAATTCCCTCCACCAGCGAAAACGTTTGGCGGTCGTGCGATATATTGATTCACCGAGCGTGTTATTGCTACAATATGCGTAATGATAATGTTCGAACGCGCTGATGTCAAACGAATTTAACTTTTAAAACGTATGCCAACTCAATAGTCTGGAACCTCTCGGCATGTTTGTTTTTGGTTTGTTGTTGTTATTTTATACTGGATGTTTAATTTCGATTCGTGGCGAACTCGTGTTTGTGCGTGACGAAACGTGGTTTGGATGTTTCGCTTTGTCGATTCGTTGATGAGGAAAACTGACGAATCATGGAAATGAACGTGGTAACGGTGGCGCTTTTGCTGAAATGGAACGAACGTCGGATACTTTCAATACTGTTCCATGAAGATATCGTTACGCTAACTCGAGACTGCGTCAAATGAATCGAGCCGAATACTGAGACAGTGTTGACGACTATGTGTTACGGCTGTTACGCGCGATAGGATATGCTTTCTTTTGGAAACGCAAAATGCTACTGATACCGATTTCGTACCTGGTGCACCTGGTTAGTGCCTTGCGAAGGGCGAAATTCCGTGAACCACCGGCCTGCTCGCGTTGGCTCGAATATGGTGTCGGTCGCTTCCCGAAATCACCGTTCGTATTAACTTCGGGCACGAATGGGATCCTGAAGACAGTTTACCTGCTGTGCCGCCCTACAAGCTGGGCTTGCGTCTGCGTAATATCTGCAATTTGGCGCAGATGTTGCGCGAGCGAGATGGCACAGACGGTGACGGGGCGCCGGTCTGTCGTGGTTTTCTATGAGCGGCTAGCGGCATCGGGTGGAAGCCGATGAACTTTGTTGCGGTTACTGAGCAGCCGATTTATTGACGAATGGAAGCGGCAGAGCGACAGAAGCGACGTTCCAGCGTCGAAAGGCTACTGACGACATTGTTCGAATATGGTGGTATCGTTTTTTAATGACCCGTCTGCTGGCATGTTTCGAATAAATCATTCAATGACGGCAAGCGGTTGCTGGTGTCAAATTTTGTCTTGATATCTGTGCGTCATCTAAGAAATTGTCGCTATTTGTTAATATAACCCCGGTTTTTCGAATGTTTATTTCATTTTTAATTCTTTACTTTTATATGTTTGTCGCTTCGCCCGTCTTTAATTTCATTTTATGTACTCGAAACCGACAACATGGCATGTTCGAACGAACTGAAAATATATAGATATCTATCTGGCGTTCATTATATTAACAAAATTGGCGCTATGCGAGCAAATAAGTAATTTAGAATACGCTTTACCGAGCGCGACCTCGCTTCTCCCTACGTCGCGAGGCCAGAGCGTATGGCACCCTTTACGATCGCTGGTGGGGAACCCGGAGCGGTATGCCACCTTTACGATCGCGGGGATCGGGCACTTGTCACGGGGCAGGGGCCAGGGCAGGGAACCCGGCAACACCAATTAATCGAACGGTGCGCCCGGTAAGTGCGTGCCTGATTACGGATAACCAGCTCGTGTTCACGAAACAACATCTGCCCTACGACGAAATCTGGCGAATTAATGACTAGGACAACCGCCGGCCGATGTCTGACGACTATTTCATGACTTTGACAGTTATGCTATGACGTGTCGCTTGTTTGCTGTTATGTTTGTTGCTGTTCAATGCCAGTGCGTCTGAAACGTGATGTTCGAACTGACTATGGGTCCTGAACTGGGTCGGACAGACATCTGAATGATCCTGTTACTTTAACGGTGACGCTGATAGCATGATACCGCTTCGACCCTTCCCTTCGGAAGTCTGCTCATAGAATGTCCCCGTACGCACAACATTTCGATGCCAGCGAGGAAACCTACTGAACAACTGATGCCATCCGCTATTGACACGAACGAAACTCGGGTGAAAATGACATTTCAAAATATTGTGGTGATCGCCGCGAGACGGTATTGGAATGACCAGAAGGTGATGAGAACGACGGGAAAACGGCGGTATGCCGGCCATTCTGTGTTACACAACCTTATCGATACTAAATCGCGGGTTGACTGATCGCGACATAATGCTCCTGGGTGTTCTGCGTGATGTTGAACTATTTTCGCCGGCCGTACGATACCGTTCTGGTGAATCTAATTTTCTATCTCGAGAATGCGGGTATTCCATATTTAGAAGGATTGATTACAGCTAGATCTACTGTTTATCGGCTGATACCGGAGACCTAATGACGCAAAATTATTCCCGGAAGCGTCTCCGGTTAGGCTGAAAATCTTACGTTTTCGCTTTGTGAGCTGCCGTGAAGATGCGTGTTAACGCAGTGCTTCAACGCGGTTTAACACGGAGCATTTTGTTGAAACTCGGTAATGAAGACTATGACATTCGTAATGCGCGATATTGATTTTGATGCTGGTGGCGGCGGCGGTGCCTACTGGCGTCGTGGAAGCGCGCAATCGTGCATTCGAGGGATGTGTTGTTCACGGTGAAACGGCGGAGGATAAAGGATGCTTTATGGTCAATGATTGGCTAACGGATTTTGCTGCCTGTTGGCTGTTTTCATCAATGATTATTCGCGGTATTCGCGGGCGGTATTGAAGGTGAAGTGAGGCATGTTAATGTTGTTCATTCCGTGGAGGATAAACAAGGGTGATAACTCTGAGCCACTAACACCGGGGTATTGGTTGTTATTATAAAGTGGACTTATAAACTGAACAATATATTAACAACCATTTATCAACAATCTTTCAGCGAAAGTTGAGGAACTGTCTCCAATCAGTGATCATTGTTGACACTAATGGGGTTAATACCGCATTGCCGAACTGGAAAGGTAATCATGATACGGAGTAGTGTCGACATTGATTGCACCCCAAGTCGAAGAATTGAGCGGATCAACGAACAGAGATAGTTCGGAAGATAACATGACCGAGAGGATACCACGGGTTGAAGGTTGGCGCGGCGGAAAGATACACGAATGCGAATGATGGTAACGAAGCTTTCAGGTGAGCTCGACAGCCCGGTTTACGTTTGCGATTTCGCGGATGCGAATATTAACATGATGAATATTCGCGGTCAATGAGGACTTGAACGAAGGGCGGATAACGATGAGGGCGACAATGAAATATCCATTAACGGTGAAATTGAAAACACCTCCGGTGAAAAGTGAATGCGCGGTAGATATGACAATAAGCATTATAGTCGTATGGTCGGGGAGCTTTTCGATTTGATTTCCGACACAGTGGACAAACTATTGTGGATAACAAAGGTGGCGGAGAAGGGCTGGTTCCGGGCGATAGCGAACCAGCCACCAGCGGCGGATTAACCTGATATGAGGAAATGAAGGACGACTATGGATGCTGGATGAACTGTTTTAGATCTGTTACATCGATGAATCGAAAACTATTGCTAACCATGTATGACCATATGCCGATGGCGTTTACGAGCGGTGACTGCAATATCGAAATGGAACTGACTATGACTTGCTGATGAAAATGAATAACAAACTTCTTCGCACCGTTATGTGAGTTGACATAATACTGCGAATTCTTCCGGGAATTTATTATACAACCTGAAGGATGCAACCTATTTAATTATTGAACTGACGCCTGATGGTGGAAAGTCTTTCGTTAAACGGCTGTATTGGAAACGGTACGTCCATGCCAGTGACGAAGAAGAGTGGAGAGCAATGAACAGTCGGCCGTTTACTGAAGGCGACGACCAGTTTCTGGCGAACCTGATAATGACCGGCAGTAACGGCATGATGAACTGAAAAACTTGTTGGCTGTCTGGTAATGAAGAATGCGCAGCGTATATCTGGTATGAAGATGAGGAAGGATGGATCGAAGAAAACAACTTTATGTCATCGCTGACTTTGGACTTGCTTACCGTACTAGCTGCTTTAACATGTGCGATGAAGATGAAGCGTCGCAACCATCTTTCCGGTCGGTACTGGTGGGGAAGACATCACCGTTGCTGCGAACATTTCTGTTAGCGACGAAACGGCACATCGATGAGGTCGGCGTACGGCTTTCATTTGATGACGAAGGAAGCTGCATTTCACCGGTTAGGTGCTGATTCGCGGCGAGGACCGACTGTACTTGCAAATTCGAAAACGGCGGATGAACGGTGTTCAACAAACTCTTTCGAGCAATGGTGACTGACTCGAAACTATCGAGAAGATGATGAACTGCATGAAGCAATGCGTCTGGAGTACAACGAATGTCTTTGATCGGGAATTAGAACCGAACAACTATTGACTGTTGATCTGGAAGCTTCTAACGAAGAACTGAACCAATGCGCTGTTCGGTACAAAGTCATGAAACTGAAGTCAGAATGCGGTCTATCGGGGATGTCGACAAATGTTAACGAATTGAAGGAGGAGAAACGACTGTTCGAAATTTCCTTGATTTCCTGCCCTTCTTCACCGCCGGCAAATGTCGAGACTGTTTTCGACGAACAAATCAGCGTACGGCGCAATAGCGTTACCCTTAACTTTGTCGGCGTTACCGAAAATTCTGAAGAATCTTACTCTTCACCTAGAAGCAATCGACGTACCCGAAGAACATTCTAACGTCGTTCGCTTCTGTTAGATGAAGCAATTGATGACTGCTCGATGAACAGTTGTTGGGACCGAAGAAAGAAAGACTGCTGACATGATATCAGCGAAGAACGAAGTTGAAGGATACCCACGGCGCCGGATCAACCCTGATGACTGAGTTGCTCGGCTGACGCAGTCGGGCGATAAATGTTTTAACGCTGTGGATTACGATACTTATCTCCGTTTGAACCTCCGATAACAATACTCCGAATGAACTGCCGGCGGGAAGATTTGGTAACAAATCGGCTATCCTTCGCTGACGACACTGCGCAGGCGATTGATAAACCGTAGTTATTGAATCGATCGAGTTAGCGAAATATTCAAGAACGTGTTGTGCGCATACGTACCGAACTACAAATGCCTTGACGATCGAAGTTGAACAATCGGTGAATTTCTTTCGAAACCGGGCGTTACGACCAATTTGGGGAACCTACGTCAGAACGATAACGTGGCGTGCTGTTATTGACCCTTGGTACAAAAGTTGGCGGTTATTTATGGTGGCATGAGGCCTAATGATACGGAAGCAGGGGAGGGTACTACGACTGTCGACGGCGAGATGGTGTATTATTTTGGACACGAATCTGACGCTGTCGGGATAGTGGGGAACGGAAAACCGGTGATGGTGCTCGTGGCAGGCTGGCACGGTTTCACTGAAGATAACGGTGGTTAGCGCCTGTTTTCACGATAGCGGCGGAACACAACGGATGGAGATGACAAACAGTGGCTGACCTGAACACTGGTATGACGTGGTCTTGAATATGAATCGGGGACCAGGTGCCGATAACGAACTGGCGGTCTGAAGCTTTCCCAAATGTTGAACTGTCAAATGAGTTCGGGGCGTGGTATCGCTGCTGACCGACGTTGAGCAGGGGGTGAGGAAGTGGAGAAGACAACAACTTATGGGAAGAAGATAGATGAGGACTGATGAAGTGGTGAAATCGAACAGGTCGAGGCATTCTTTGGTGTTTCCCAAATCTGCCGGAACTGATGGTGTAAGTTGATTGAGTTACGCAATAATCTCTGATTGACCGGCGTTCATGCGTCGTGGCGTCTGCGTGGTGAGCGTATGGAGGCGGGAGAAGTGGGCCGGTGGCTGGCGCCCGGGCTGTCCGCTGGTGCTACGACCAGTGGTATGGGCCAGGTGAGCTGAAGGATGAGGATCGTCTGCCGGTCGTCGACGCCTTCTATGACAACGGTGATCCCCAACTTGCGGTGACCGGAAATGATTGGAGGGTTCTCTGATCTTTCAGTTTCACCGGTGTTCCAGATATTGATTGGGGCGGTGCCGAAGAACCAGGGCAACGATGAGGACGGTGCGGAGCGAAGGCCCTGGCAGTGTTGCGTTAACGGCGAAGGTTCGAGCGCCACGAAGTCGGCGGCTGCTGTTCGCTCTGGGGCCGTGTCAATGACGGGGTGAAGACTGGTGTAATGCCAATGTTGGGCTTTCCCGCAGGCGGGTGAGTCTGTGGTATTGCCTAATGACGGAATGGCTTTGGTCTCGATGTAAATCGGCAGTGCTTTCAGGGCTATTATGCACTGACGATGCGGTGGGGTTTCGAACTCGACCATCGGACGTTGATCCCCGCGGTCACCGATGGAGATCCGCCGAGCGAGGCTGGAAGCGAACTGGCGGATCATCGGCGACGGGGAGGACCTTGATGTGCCGCTGCGCCCTGGGAGATTTGATGCGGAAGACGCGACGAAGGATGGCGTAGTCTCTGGAGGCGCAAAGCGGGAAAAATCATACGATCACCCTTTATGCGTGATGACGTTATTAAACGGCGGGAAAAACTGGCGGTCTGTATACGGTACACAGCATCTGGTCTACAATCGCGGTTGGGGCTATATTACTGCGGAGTGTGACCATCACGTAGGTGTTCGTGAACTGAATTTTTTCGCTTTACAATGGGCTCGTAAATGTAAGCCATTTTGACGTCGATTCACGGATTCCATTTGCTGTTATGTTGCAGTAATGACTCCGGATGATTACTGGCGCTATTGAATTTCGAAATAACATGTTCATGGTCGCTGACCATCGGTTACACATGAAGTAAACATTATTGTGGCGTTGCCGACTGGTCTGGGAAGCCGATTTGAGGATGTTTTTAAATGCACTTTACATATTAGGCAGGCTTTCATGAACGATGGCTGAAATCGCGTTCGCTGAACGTGATGAGCCCTGTCGCGTTGTATTCGTATTCGAACATCTCGTCTTTAATTCCCCATGCAGCACGGGAATAAATTGCAACTGATGCGATAAACTTTGTCGCGGAGCCTGAAATGAGCGGCATGACGAATTGATGACGAACGCCTGAAACATATGCGAATAACAAACAGACCATTCGTTACGCGCCGTGAATTTTCTGGGGGCACTGTTCGTCGCATTCATTCGCTTGCGGCTTCGGCTACCTTTGAATTATGCGGAGCGATAGTGAAGCAAACAATAGGTATGGTAGTTACTGATACGTCGATTTGATGATTCATCGAAGGTGTCGAGTTTCGTTGCGGCATGATTTGACAATCGCGCTTGGCGACTGTGACGACCATCTGCGTTTCTGGCTTTTCTAACGCGCGGTGGCTGCTGAAGCAATACGCGAATGGTCGAGTCATTCTGTTACTTACGTGATGTTGACGAAGCGTCCTGAATGTGGAAGGAAAATCGATGACACCTTTGTCGTAAACTTACTTCATTTGAAATGGGTCGGCGTGATGATCATGCGTCGATGTTGTACATCGACCGAACACAACTTTTGGTGAACCATTGGTAAATGACTACGTGTGATCTTCGTTAACTGTCGTGTGATTGTTATGTCTGGGTATGGTTCGAATTAGAGACTGACTTCAGTATTTTGTTGTACTTGTTATGTCATGTCATGCGTTAGCATGTAGGAGTTTTACATTTTGACTATTTTGAAGTTGTTGTTTGAATCGCTGTTTACATGAAGTGGGCATGACTGAATTATGATACCATATTCTGGCTTACGCAGTGGCGAAACGTGGCCATACTACGTACTGTAGTTCTATGATGTATAATATTCGATTTATTTGGACTAATATTACGTCTACTGCTATGATAATTCAGCGTTATATGTAAAAACTGATAATGTCAATGAAGAATGATTTATATATGTTGAAGTATGCGCACATGAATGATAACTGTTCATTACTGGTACTGACGATAGTTTATAACTGCGCAGTATTTCGATGATGGACGTTTATATTCTCTGTCATTGGTACTAGATAATATATAATCGGTGCGACCCGTTAAGTAATATTGACGATGAACTGAGAACGAAACTCTAACTACATGAAGGTGACCCGAAAAATATGGCAAATAACCAAACAATGGTAATGCGACAATCCATCCCTACAATATGTAGTTCCATATAAAAGCTATGTTTTACGTGCGTATGGCTACATGTCATCAGGCAAACAATTCTTTCCCAAACAAATGTTAGATGATGTTAATAATATTGACACATTGCGTTAAGTTTATGCCAACGAATGGCGTAAAGATAAACTTTATCAAGCTCGTCTGATGTTGATATATTCAAGGGCATGTTTAAAATGGAAATCGATCATTTATGTTTTTGATAAAGAATGTTAGAACTACGGCATTGAAACCAAGACATGATGATGAACGTGGAAGATATCTGCCCAATCGGCATACCAATATCGGCGATAGCAAAATAAAGCATCAACGATACGGCGTCAATAAAATGTTGTATTATTTTCGGCAATTTTCGTGCATTTCAGTATATTGGTATTATTGTGCGAAATGTCGAGTATCCGCAAACGGAGAATATGATCTGGGAACTTTAACTTTAACTTGGACCAGAGGCCATCCCAATATTATTAACCACATCAATATCGTTATTGTTACTGGCGGCGAACAACCAGGCTGCATCGCTGCGTTGAAGGCGGTGAATAGTTGATTACCGTAATTTATGAAACCAACGATATGGCGTCGTGTCGACAGAACGCCGAACGATGCATTGACACAATTATTGCATAGCGGTTATGCCCCCTTATCGTATATGGTACTAACATGCGTCGTTTGACGTCGTAAATCCGTTTTTGACATTTATGCCGGTCATATTTAATGTTGGTAACATAACGTCCATGCTGAAACACGTAAACAATTCATATACACTTATATGAATTCGAACTCACTTCGAAAAGCCGCATTAATTAGAGTAACTATAACTTTTATGGAATTAACGTAACGGTTGTTGCGACAGCATAACAAGTACAGTTCTGAGCGTAATCAGTTACGCCTATTTATGCCAGCGGAAGAAATTTAATATTCTACAATTGGTATAGCCGTCGCGTGCGTCGAGAACGCGCGGCGCAATTCGCTGGCGTTTCAACTGTATAACCACTGCTGCGACGTATCAGGGGTTAAATGCGTGGCGAAATGCTTTGTCTTCCCAGCATCGGCTAATAATTGGTCTGTCTATTTTTGTTTGTTGACCAACTGAAGTATTCGGTAGGTGAATTTGGACACTACTCAATTTACGCTGGCTCCGATCGATCGATATTGTGCTGCAAAATGTTTGTCGATTCTCGAAACTTGACTGTATTTTCTGAAATTCCGGAATCGAATGGAAGCGACATGATTTAATCATGGCTCATGCTGCTGCGGATGAGTTCATACTTCGGCGACACCCTTCCTGAACGGTGACGAGGATGACCGCAACACGGTAGGCTCTCAAACTATTCGAAAATTACGCGCTATCGCATGTGTCGAACTTTTCTTGCCGTTCACTTCGTGAAAACCGGCTTGTTTGATCTACCTCCGAATATTCGAGTGTGACTTCGGAAAACGAACTTTACCCTCTGTTTCTGCCAGTTCGGCGTCCGTCTGAGTCTTACGCTGATCCGTACAACAATCGGAGCACGAACTGTGCTGGCTGATGGATAACGACAGTTTCCTGCTATTTGCCTGATGTTGATTAACGTCACCGAGACATCTGGCGGTTAAAGCCGAAAGTGGTTGAAGACTGAAAGCGGAAGCAAAGGCAAACTGGTAAAGTAGATTTGATCTAAATGCTGCTGGTGTGTACGGAAATGATGAAGGCACGGACGAATGTTGACAATAATTGAAGTTTTGGAAAGACTATAACGAGAATACAACCTGATTTATTTTGAAGGACAAACCGGATATTTTCATGAACCGTGTCGCAACGAAACTGTCGACGCTGTCCCTCGTCGGATACGGCTTCGTGCTCCTCAGAGCGATAGTATGAATTCGATGTGAAACAATATCCCAGGATGAATAGTCTGGTGGAAGCGGTGCCTTTTGGCTGAAAGACCGAACTTCATCGTTTCAACAATAAAGGTCCGTCAAAAGGAGGTTGACGACTGCGAACTACGAACGTCTATTGTCTGTGTCTGAGGACGAAGTCGGGTATTGGTATATTCGTCACGAATATAACTTTCATTAGTCTTAATGAAGTTGATGGGATATGATCCCTGTTGATCCAGAACTGAATGGAAAGTGGACGAAATCGGTACTTTACTGATATCGCCATGATCGCACAGGCTGCGGGGTACAGTCGGTGAAGATATTTGTCGATAAATGTGGGTCGAAGCTATGTCGAGACGTCGATGAAGTGCAGTTAGTACGCTTTATCAATATCGGCCTCAACCTATATCTGACTCATCGATGGTATACTTTGCTCTATTTTTAGACATTATCTTCGGAAACGCATTTTTGTCGATGACCCTTCTACGATACATCGTGGAATGTACATATTCACTGGGTATCGAGCATTATCTACCGCGGCCAATCGCTTTGCCTCGTACAAGCGTAAACTGTCGGAGTTTCTGTCCCCTGCTGCTATTGATGTTTGAACGAAATCGACGAATTTCTCGAGACTTTCAGGCTGTTGTTTGAAATGAACAACACCTGACGAAAATATTATGTTTACTTCACGTCGTTGAAGCTATGACGAATATTGATGCCAAATAATCGTATTACATGTTCTTTACCACGGCACGATATCTTTGAGATAATAATATTTAACTGTTAACATCGGTAATATCGGATTTTGAATAGTCAATCCCGCGGAAGATAGGCTGATTTTTAAACGTGTTGATAGATATTTATCTTGATGTTTCCGTAGTAATGATAGATCGTGGACAACAACTCATCTCTTAACGAGGTTTGGTAGATGACCCTTCACTTTTGTGATATATGCAACATGTTTACATTAGATTGTTTGAGCTGCACGAAATGATGCACAGTCGGCAATACATGACGCA